>NW_008619327.1:0-27467 GCF_000691845.1 Merops nubicus | reverse complement strand
TTTTGTTCCAACCCCCCTGCAATGGGCGGGTACACCTCCCACTAGATCATGTTCCTCAAAGCCCCATCCAGCCTGGTCTTGAACACTTCCAGTGATGAAGCATCCACAGTTTCTCTGGGCAACCTGTGCCAGTGTGAAGAACTCACACACAGTGAAGAACTTCATCCTTACATCAAATCTAACTCTCCCCTCTTCCAATTAGAAGCCATTAGCCCTCATTGTATCACTACAAGCTGTTGTAGAAAGTCCCTCCCTGGTTTTCTTGTAGGCCCCCTTCAGATACTGGGAGGCCAAAATACACACATACAAAAATAGTTTTAGATATGATTTTACATATATATAACACACCTACATACACATGAATAGGCTTATATATATTTAAGATTTTTCTGTAGTACATATAATACATATTTTAGTCTATGTATTAAAAATAAATATATCTTTAATTTGAAAAATATCCCCCAATTCTAGCCACAGCTGTGTACTAGCTAACTGTACTAACAAGGGCCACGCAGCTCAGGAAAAGTGAAGTGCAGACAACACACTTCCACGGTGCTAATGATAATCACTACTCCTACTTTATATTCACATTCTTCCTGCCTAATGATAAACAGATGTTTTAATAATGGCTAATCACCCTAGAGCTTTAAATGTCAATATGACCCTTATCGTTAGGTGTGAGCTTCGTCTCCTGTTATGCTTAAAACCCTCTGTAAATGTGTTGGAGGGTTATTGACGGAACAGTGAATTCTGTAAGATATTAAAAACTTCAAAGAGATACATTTATGAGCGCCCTGAGATAAAATATATGTATATTGATATATACTACAAATTTAATTCTGCTGTGAATAACTGAGTTATCCAGACAGAAGAGACTCAGAGAGTTTCTTGTCTGTCCCTCTGCGAAGAGCATGTGCTGGATGTTGGAGGTAAAATTTTCTGTGCAGCATGATTTCAGGAGAATATTATTCTCTTATTATGCTCTGACTACAAGAACTACAACCATAAAGAAATATAATAAATAACATTATGAGAACAGATGTGTGTACATGTATCTGTAAGGAGAATTTCCTAGGACTACTTGATAATATAAAATATACTGCAGTCAAAGTAGCTAAACTGGCATTATACTACAATTAAAGCTTATTGCCTCTTTTACACCTTTTTGTGATAAAACGTTACAGCTGGGGGTTTGTTTCATCTTTCTAACAGCACATAACGCAAGCACTGATCATCCTGGAAACCAGCAAGGCTGTGGCTGGCACACAAAAAGAGCACCAATATGCACCTGAGAAACTGAGGTATCTTATAGGATATATACTGTCTATATAAACTCCTCCTCCTCTTTCCAAGGCACAGATAAAAATAGGAATGCCCGGGACTGGGACCTCTAATTGAGGGATTATATGACACAGCTCTCCAGGTGAGAGTCTCGGGTGTTGCTGGGCATACTGCGGTCACTGCGGAGTATTTGAATTGTGTGTTGGAGATGAGTAAGCCCATCAAAACGAGGATTTGGTGTGAGCTCCTAACAAAGGCATGAGATAATTAGAAAAACACAGTCAAAGCATCGAGCAGTTAAATTAACCTCAGTGAGAGCAAATTTCTTATGCTTTCCGGCAAGATTTCCTTTGAGAAATGGATTAATCTGAATCCAAAACTCACTATCGAAATGAAATGGTGTAAGGCCTGAAACCAAAGCAAAATGCTCCTGGATAAACAGGGAAGAGCAGTGAGAGTTAATTCAGGATTTCATAGGTCAAAGCTGGATGGAGATGGAGATATTTTCATTAAAGCTTAGATTTGAAGTGCTCATCATGTTGAATACTGAATTTCTAAGTTGACTGAAATTATTTCATAGGATCATAGAATCGTTTCAGTTGGAAAAGACCTTTAAGATCATTGAGTCCAACTGTTAACCCAGTACTGCCAAGCCCACCTCTAAACCATGTCCCCCAGCACCACATCTACACAGCTTTGAAACTGCTCCAGGGATGGGGACTCCACCAGTGCCCTGGGCAGCCTTGTCCAGGGATTTACAACCCTTGTGGGTAAGACATTTTTCCCAATATCTGATCTTAACTTTCCTTGGTACAACTTGAGGCCCTTTCCTCTTGTCCTATCACTTGTTCCTTGGGAGAAGAGACTGACCCTCATCAGGCTCCAGCCTCCTGACAGGGAGTTGTTGAGAGAGAGAAGGTCTCTCCTGAGCCTCTTTTTCTCCAGGCTCAACAACCCCAGGTCCCTCAGCCACTCCTCACAAGACTTGGGCTTTGGACCCTTCCCCAGCTTCACTGCCCTTCACTGGACCTGCTCCAGCCCCTCAATGTCCTTCTTGGAGCAAGGGGCCCAAACCTGAACCTGGGATTCAAAGGGTGGCCTCCCCAGTGCCAAGTCCAGGGGGACAATCCTTACTTTTGTCTTGCTGGCCACACTAGTGCTGATCCAAGCCAGGATGCTAGTGGCTTTCTTGGCCACCTGAGCACACACAGATTCATCCGAGTCTGGCTGTCAACCCTCCGCTCTTATCCCTCCCCCCCTCTTTTTTGACAGGCACTTTCCAGCCATTCTTCCCCCGGCCTAGAGCATTGCAGGGCATTGTTGTGACCCAGCCACAGCCAGGCACTTCACCCTATTGAACCTTATACAATTGGCCTCAGTCCATCAATCCAGCCTGGCCAGACCCCTCTGTAGAGCCTTCCTACCTTCAAGCGTATCTATGCTGCTGCCCAGCTTCATACCATCTGCAAACTTATAAAGGGTGCCCTCGATCCCCACATCCAGATCATTGGATAAAGATATCAAACAGAAACAATTGTTTCAGATTTTGACCCCTCTTTACATGAGAAGAACTGATTCTAGCAAATAATTTCAAGAAACAATTCCAAGCTTCTTTTCTAAAAAGAAGCTTTTCCAAAAAGAAGTTGCACATCCTACATGCACATCCTTCATGATGCAGGACAGACCTGATGGATCCAAGCAGCTTAGACCCTTTCCAAGAGGTTTCTTCCTGCCAAAGGCAGGATACAATTTCAGGTTAATGCAGAAGCGAAAAACTAAAAGCAGATTTTTAGGTTGCAGTCAGTCTCAAGCTGAACTCACAGCTTGTGGACCCAGCAGCTGAAAATCCTGAACTTCAGACTCAGATCTAAGCTGCTACTACTCTGTATCACACACAAAGGCAGTGAAGTAGGAGGGGAAACAGCAAAGGTTTTAGTGAAAGAAGTATTTACAAAAGAACAATGTAAGTATTATTTATTTTACGTGTGTTATATAATATTATATATATGCTAATACAGCTGGGGAAGTCCTTCAGATGCAGCTTAACAGCTGCACCTGAAGATGAAGCCTCATCTTTTAAGTAGAATTATTGAAAAAAACATCTTCCCAATGCAGATTTTAAGCACAAGTAGCTTTTTGGCAAAGACAGGTCCATCACAAACCATCCTTTTAACCACAGCCAACACAGCAAAGCTTCCTCGGTAAAACATTAAGGCATGCTTTAAATCCTTAAAATCACAGCAACCCCCAGAACAGTGCCCAGACAGGTGTATTATTCCAAACTGGAATGCAATAACTTGTATGTCCTTGCCATCTTTTACCATCTTTCCACGTTTTTACGTGCTCAGTGAAGCCTTCCCAAGTTTTTCAAGGATCACCGAGTGAATCATCCTCAGCTCAAGCGCTCGCTGGTGGCGTCACTGGACCTGAAATTTTTTATTGCCTTGCACTGTAAGACAGAATTTACCACCTCGCTTTTGCTTTTAGGCTATTTTATTTAAATAACTGTTTATCTGCCCAGGAAAGCCTCAGGCAATAGAACCTTCATGTCCTTAGGGCCCTTCTGGTAGCAACGAGATGTAAAATTTCCACTCAGCTCGAGCCATCTTTCCACTTGCGTTTGATTTTGCAGGGATTAGTGTGCAAATTACCATCGAGGAGAACACAGACGTTTCCAGTTACTTGTGCTTCATCATGCGTATCGTAGAAAATGATGATGAAAAGCACATTTAACTCAACAGAAGGAGCACACTGAGTTTTTTTGCCCCACTGAACACACCATGAATCATGAACGTGGCCCCAGCAGCCCCCGTCTGGGATTTGGTATGGAGTGACGCAGAGGGGATGAAGGTAACAGCTGGAGCAAGAACGAACTGCTCTGTCCTCAGATATTTCTGATTCAAGTTTCTAACAACAATGGAACCGGTACAATGATGACATCATCCTGATGCTGTTTTCTCTATAGGACCTTTCCTTTAACTCCCCAGGGGGATTTTGCCACCTCATACCACGCCAAGCAAGGAGCAACTTGACACTTGGCCAAGGAAAGATGCCGTGTTCAAGCAGAGACAGGAAAACATTTATATATGCTTTTTCTTCCAGTATAATTTATACCTACATGTTCCTTAACATTTTGTTAAGAAAAATGTTTCATAATAAAAAATTAAAACATATCCCCAGGATATGTTTTCCCCTATGATATAATAGGAGAAAATATTAATATTTGTTTTGCATTCTCAGGCCAGAGCTGTGGCTTTTTCTGGCACAGAGAGCGCAGGACAGGAATTAAGGAGAATTGAGGAGAAAAAAATAAAAAAACAAAAAAACAAAGACAAAAAGCTTCCGGCAGGTCTGAAGAACAGGATGATTTTGTTGTTGTTCAGTCTGAAGAAGACTCCAGGGAGACCTCATTGTGGCCTTCCAGTACTTCGAGGGGACCTATCAGTAAAATGGGGACAGACTTTTTAGCAAAGCCTTTTGTGGCAGCACAAGGGGTGATGGTTTTGAACTAAAAGAGGGAGATTTAGACCAAAGAGAACTGGTTTTTAAACTAAAAGAGGGCGATTTAGACTAGAGATAACTTGTTTGTTGTTGTTTTGTTTGTTTGTTTTTGTTTCTTTCTTTTCACACAGTGGCAACTCCTCTCTGCAGCATATGTGCATGATGAGGGTCTATCATTTCCACCTACTTCTCTGCAGACTAGCCTTTTGATAATGGTCTCTAAAGCAGAGATCAAATATCTTCTTTTATGAATGCCTGAAATTGTTACCACACTAGTGTGACCTGAAGTACATAGAGCCAGATTTTCTCTTTACTGGGACTGTTCACATTTTTTTATCCCCACCTCCTTCCCTGGGCTTGACTACCTTGAATTTTGATGTCAAAAATGTCTGTATTCGACGCAGCACAAAAGCCCACTGCGCAGAAGGTGTGGGCTGTGTTCCTCATATGGAGGACTGTTCAAAGGCAGTAACTGCTTCAACACTTGAGCTCTCTTCAGGCCATAAATGAAATTGATTTCTCATTTGGATTTGTCTTTCAATAAAAAAGAACCTGGGCTTTGCCAGAGAACACCATGCTCAACCTATCCCAGCCTTTCCCTTGGCACCAGATGCCATCCCAGTATCCAACCCCAAGGAGGGAGGCAAGGAAATCCTCAATGCTTTGGCATGACTGCAATTGAGTGTTTACAGCAAGAGATGCTCTTGCATGTGTATCTGGGATTATTTATCATTAAAGAGAGCTAGTAACTATGAGAAACCTCGCAGGAGGACGGTGCACCCACGCATGTCACCTCTAATGTATCTACCAAGCTTCCCAGTAGGTGATGCTGGATGCTCACCTACACATGTTGTAACCTGCTCTTTGCACCAGAAGGAAGCCTTTTTCTTTTGAAAACCGCACTTTCATAGCACACAAAGTACAAGCCAGTCCTGAGTCACATTTTGGAACCAAGATTGCTGCAGACTTACAAATATGGGCATTTTATTCATACTAAATGGATAAAACATTCAAAAACAGATTAATGGGCAAGTCTCAGAATTGTATTAATTTCTAAAGAACTGTTTTTGGCTGCTGGGCTCAGTGGTGACTAATAATGTATTCAGGTTACGTGAAGAGGAGACAAAGCAGGAAGGACATGATTCAATGGGAGTTCTCAAGACAGCTCTGCTTTTGCTACAATAAACTATGAAGACCCCAGACACCCCAAGGAATTGTATATATTTTGTGTAGGAATGAAACATGCCTGGATAAGATCAGATATGACTGAGGAAAGAAACTGATGGATTTTATTCTGCTCTTCTCCACCAGAATAAAATCACCTCTAGTATTAAAAAGGCAGTGACCCGAGTTTTAGGGGTAGTAATATCAGAGATGAGAACATCCAGGAAAAAATGGGGCAAACAAAATGAAACGCTGCAGGTGCACTGTAGAAATGACTCAGTGGAATTTACGACCACACTTTCTCTTTCATCTGCAGTAAGAAATCAGTAAACAGAATAACAAAATTGATATTTAGTTATAATGAACAGAATTCACCATAGGTTTTACTGGGGTTTTGTTATGTTGCACTGGGGAACACCGGCTGACTCCTTCTCCCAGAGTCAACAAAATGGTCTATTTAAAATAAAAATTAAAAAAGGATCAATTCATCCCATTCCCCATATTATGCTGTGATTATTCCTTGAAGGAAGGGCTGCACTTGATGTCTGAAGGACACTGAGGGGAGACCTTTCTCAATTGTGCTATGGGCTGGCTGGCTGCCCCTGCCGTTGATCCTTGTGAGTCAGAGGAAGAGCTGGTCCTTCCTCAAACTCCCCATGCCTAGCCCAGGGAGGTTTTGTCTCTTTGATTCTTTTGCTGTGAGCAATCCCCACTCTGTGAAAACCCTGTATCACAGCAGGAGAGGAATGAATATGTAAAAAGAAATGGCAACTGGAGTTTAGCTCACTCATGTGAGGCCTGAGTCTTGTGTAAAGCTTCAAGCCAAACATTGCTTGACCTTACCAGAGAGGATTTCATCCTTACTCCTCCCTCGTACAGTTTACAACTTAAAATACCCTTACACATAAGATCTAACAACATCTATCAACTGGTGCTAAGTACAGAAATCCTTAATATATGCTATGTAGGGTCCCAGGACTTTCGGCTAGACGTTAGGAAAAATTCTTCAGTATGAGAGTGACAGATCACTGGAATAGCTTGCCCAGACAGGTGGTGGAGGCCCCATCCCTGGAGACATTCAACATCAGGCTGGATCAAACTGAGTAGCTTGATCTAGTTGGAGATGTCCCTGCTTGTTGCAGGGGGGTTGGACTAGATGACCTTTGGAGGTCCCTTTCAGCCCAGACATTCTATGATTCTATAACTGTTCTTGCCAGAAAAGTATTCCAGAGAACCAAGTAATCCAACCTTCTGCTCTAATAAGGACCTTCACCCAGCGTTTCGAAGAAAACTACAAGTCTCCTAATGAATTATTCAGGAACAACCCCAGCCTGGGTGTTTTTATTAATTTAAGGACCATAGTGTTGACTGAGGGTATATATTGTCATTTGTTGTTGCCTGACATAATTCCCAATCTTCCTATTGCCTCTGAAAAATCCTCAGTCCTCTTTTTGGCCTTAACGAGAAGTCATGACAAGGATTAATTAAGCATTCTGAAAGTCTTTAATTGGATCTGGAATTTTTCCTTTGAATTTCGAAACACCCACATCACCTGTACTACAAAACCTGCTAATTAGATGTCCTACTATGCTCTTTTCAAGCCGCTATTCTACATAACCTTTACTATGTCATCTCTTATTCATCCCTTCTGTATAAACGTAGCTCCACTCTTCTTACATTCCTATGACACAGAAGGTTTTCTAGGTTTTTAATTAAACTTACCTTGTAATGAGCAAGAGCTCACAAAGTACTTAAGAAATTGTAATCATTATAGTATTGGACATCCATATAAAAGACGGAAGCTGAAATACTACCTTAAAGTAGTTTAGGAAGTATCTATTCAGAAGAATTTGAGAGCCACAAAAAATACTTTTCAAGTGTTATGTTGAGTTTGAGGGAAACAAATGTGTGTTAGGTGACACTACCAGAAAATCAACAAGGGTCTAATGCAGGTCAGAAGCCTAAAATTCAGTTGCTCAAACAACAAATTTAATGCAAGGAATGTAAGAGGAGTTGAAATATAATGTGTCTAATTATTTGTGAAAGGAAATGGAGAAAACAACCCAAACTTCTCGTGAGTGTGTGAAATTCATCCTGGGACATATCACCTAATTGGCATGCCAAGATCATAAATGCATTATCAAGAAACTTTGTGTCTAAGAGTAATGAGAAAGTAATATATTCACATTTTAAAGAGACCTACAAATCAGTTTCAGCTCGTTGCCTAAAGGAGCCCCAAGAACAAGGAAACTGAATACACCCAATTAAAGGAGGTATCTTAATACTGCCCTAATTTAGAAGGGAAGGCATCGATAAATGAAGAAGCCAGACTGAGGCACCATTATAAAAGGCAATAGAAAAAATAGTAATAAAGAGATGAGGCATGTCAGAGAGACTCCCCAGGGTAGAAACCAGTCTCCTGCAAGACAGGCCAGGCAGCGCCAGGGGTCTGTATTTTGTGAAGGGAGGCATTGCCCTGCTGCTAGCAAATAAAAATGGGCCGAATTGCATATGACTTTGTGGTATTAGGGCAGAAAGAGAAAATGTCCTAAAAGTAGAGGAAAATCCCATGTGGCAATGTCTGTGGCTCCTGGGGTCTGACCAGGAACACTGCCAAGAGCCTTATGGAAGCATCTGAAACATGGTATAAATACGTCCCACAAGTTGTTCTTTTCCTTGAAGCCATCAAGGCTGGACAAGCATCCCTTTGACAGTTCTGCTCAAAGAGCTTCTTTCATACTTTTCATTTGAAAAATATACACATTTTGTTGTTCCTCATGAAAAATGATCTTGGGAATTGCAGGGGCTGGGCTAGCCCGTAAAAAAAACTAAATATGAATGAGCACAAACCCACAAATCTAAAGGGTACAGAACTTCGGGCAATTTTAAGATGATCCGCACAAGTTTAGAACTAGTTAGATTATTTGTAGGGGATAAAAGTTTAAATGAATGATTAAAGCCAGCAGTTGATATCCTAAAGAGACGTATCCTTGAAAACTGTAATGAGGCTGAGTATTTTAGGAATCATTGGAAAATAGAATAGAGATTTTATACAGGATTAAAAATAAAATATCGCTTTAAGGTTACAGGGCTGCCAGACAATGTCTGCTTGTTAAAACCATAGAAAGAAATGCACATGTAATTCCTTTTCTTAAAAGACAGGTGAAGCACTTTATAAGCAATAATTATGCCTCACAACATTCATGAAAGCTTTAAAGGACTATATATTGATAGCACTGGAAAAGAAGAGAAGGAAGTGGCTGCATATGCTGATAGAAAGCTTTGCTAAGACCTCAACTCTCTGGAGTTTACTTGTCCTCTGCCAGACTCTTAATCTCAAAAAATAAACCATTGGCTCTTTCACTGTTCCATTACCACCCAAGATAGAGGTAACAACTAGAGCCAGGTTCAAGTTCTCTTCCTTCTGCTGAGTCATCACCAGATCTCTAGCACTCACATAAAAAGGGGAAAGAGATGGTTTAAATGTTTAACCTCCCATGAAGCCAAGAAAGAATGAGGTCCTTTCTTTCATCATTACTCCAAGGTCCTTCATTTAGCTCTGCAACAGATCTTGATATCAAAACACCTGAAATGAGCAGAAGTTTCAGCTTCATAGACCAACTTTTTTTAAAGGACAGCATCATCCAGGTCCAAAAAATCTGGCTTCCAATCTAAGTCATCAGGAAAAGTTTTGTAGGGAAGACGAAGACAGTTTTTTAAAGAGCTGTGATACTTTCTAAAAAGTAACAAAACATTATTTTACTGCCTTTTTTTTTTCTTTTCAGTCCAGCTTCAGATGCTACTTGACTATTTAGCTACCAAAGTAGCTCCTATGGCCAACTTCCCATAACGCTTATTCAACCAGAGAGATCAGCGTGAAGCCATGTGGAAATCCATTTACACAGCCAGACTCTCTTGCTTATAATTCCGCACCGCGGGACGCTTTAATTCATGAATAACAACAATAAGAACGAGAAAAGTGCCACATATGCCTTCACTAAGTGTAACTAATTGACCAGGGACACCTTCCTGGCAAGATGCTTTTTATTGATTGAAAAGCCTAATTGAAGTGGCACATAATATAGAACAGATGAGTGGTTTTCTTTTCTCTGTTACAAGTATCAAAATATCCCCGTGCTAACTTTCTCAGCCCTGGTAGGCATAAAAAACTCGTTACAGCTCCAGCAGACAGAGTGTGTTGCAGGAGCTAATGGGATCCCCAGGGCCCTGCTCACATTCCCCAGATCTTCCCTCCTAATGCAGCTGCCCCAGGGATGCATCACGCAGCCAGATCTGTAATGCAGCATCTCCCAAAAGGAGGATGACACCTCTGCTTTTCAGAGCTGCTTTGTATTTTTTATGGGAGGGGTTCTGGCAGAGATTTTTTTTTCCTTCTTTTACGCACAAGTTGGTGCGTGTCTTGAATTTATTTTGTTGCTGAAGCCGCCCACTGGGGCTTTTGATAAGCAAATGTAAAACTTACTCTGAAATGACGGCATGAAAAAGAGAAATACAAAGGAAAAGCAAAACCATGGCTGTCTGTATGAAAGCAAAGGAATGCAAGGAATTTCTTCTTTACATGATGTATATCTTCTTTTACATGTTGTAGAATTAGTAGCAATGTTGTTCTAATACAGCAATCTGAATCTACTATTATTCTACTTATTCTGCTACTACTGCATGCATGTCTAAGGACATGCACGTAAACAGTGGATTTTTGGACTGTGTAACACTAAGCAAAGTGATGGCATGAATTATTCTGTGAGTAGTGTAAAATTCGATGACAGCTGAGCCCTATAATCCACTGTGATGCAAGAGCCCTAGTAGGACGCTATGAAACAGAAATAATCACAACGCTGAGATATTTGCATATTCCTAAGAGAAAGGCAGAGGTGTACAGAAGTAACTAAGCTACATAACAAGATAAGATTGTTCTAACTCTCCACCTGAGGTTTAAGCTATGACTCAAATGCTCATCTCATCTTTCTTTACATCTTCTTTTCTGTACTTCCAGTCGCTGTGATTTCTTTCTCTCCCTCATTAATTCTGACACCTTCAAGCTGTTAAGTGCTGAGCCATGGGAAGAGCTCACCAACTACGAAAAAATAAATACAGCAATGCTACAAGCTAATGCAAGCTAGCTATCGATAACCTCCACATCCACAAACTAATAAAACACTTGACAATGGCTGTGTGAGAACCTTACTGCTTTGGAAGAAAAGGGACGGTGCCTTGAGAGATGTGCAAGCCAGGTAATTCAGTCTGTGTCTATGGTTTTTATCTTAAATTTTAATTATTAGATGATTACAGGGGAATGATCACTACCTTTACATTAGGGATCTGCTAGTGATGATACCTGGACAACACAGGGCACCAGGGATGGTCATCTTCACTCATGCCTGTCATAAAGCACCATCAAAAATATATCTGTGATCAACAGATAGGAAGAAAATCTTGGGATGCTAATGCTTTTCCTTTTGGCTCACACATCACTGCATAGCCTAAAATATTGGTGAGCTTTTAGGACCTCCATTAATTCAACAGCAAATATCGGCATTTACCGCTGCGATGCGCATGAGAGTGAGAAATACAAGTGCAGCTTTGCTTCTGTTGGCAGAGCAAAGAGAAAGTCACATTTCTGTTTAGTTTTTGACCAGGTTTTGCTGCGGAATAGCTGGCCAAAACAAACCACACGACCAGTCATTTAAAATCCACCAAAACCAGAACAGTGTCCATTTCTGCTGCAAGCTGAGTCTGGCTGCTGAAATGTGCTGTCGTTCCGAGCAAGAGTCAGAAAATTCCCTCGCTGGAGCTGCTTCGCTCACCCGTCTGTTTTGACAGGACGTTTACTTTAACGAGGCTTAACGAGCAATCACATTCAAGAGTCTGTATTAAATTTTATTCAGCACCGGAGTTAATAATTTGGGAGATGATTAGTCAACAAATCATCGCCTCCTCAATGAACATGCAATTCTCGCCCAGACATGCATCACAGGGAGTCTTCTTTCAGAAAAAATGGTTTTGGGAAGAATTAAAAAGCCTAGTCCCAAGTATTCCCCAAAGCATCCCCTGTTAAAACAATGTTGATAGCACCTGAAACCTCTTAATCAGATTTAATGTCTTTCCAGGGCATTATTTCCTCCCCGTATCCAGACTTCCCAGTAAGCGTGCAGGTCACTGCAGTCAGGTCCTGCTGCTAATCCTCCTTTGGCTAATGCTAGTTTAAATTAGTTTATTCACACCAAGATTACCCTGTGCTTCCCCAGTGTGACCAGCTGCCTCTGAGACCACAGGGATTGTGGGGAGGCAACTCCAGCATCTCTCCTCCCAAAGCAAAGCAGCACTGGGAGCACAACCCAGGGGCAGAGAAATTAGATACCGATGGTAATTTTTTTCCCTTTGCTGCCTGGCTTGAAATACAAACAGATCGAAAGGGATCAAAAATTATCACCGTGTGCTGGTTGTTTGCTGGCTCAAGTGAAGAGAGATGGCAGCATCAAGCCCAGCTGCATGGAGATAATCTGTGCAAGCAATTAGCAGGCAGCTTCCTCTCCAGTAAATCTTTTCTCCCTTTTCGCAGTGTGCTGAACACAGCAAAAAAGTCCACAGATTAAATCATTAAAAATAGCCTGTACATCTAATGTGTCCTCCAGGGAAAGGGGTTTTGCTACTTACACAATGGGTAAACCAGCTCTGCGACTGTGAAAAGCTTCTTCTGTTCACCACCATTCCCTCCCCACCTTTTGGCACACATCTTATATAATTGAATGATATTTCTGTTCCTATGTAGCCTTGATGTTGTGTAAGATTTGACAACCAGTTGTGATTTAGCCCCTTTTGTCTTTTCAGTCTCTGGGCTACATCTTCCTGAAACAACATCATTTCTGCAAAAGGACTTTTTTTGCTTATGTATTTGGAAACTAGTGGACAACCACAGTCTGAATAAAGCAGAAGTCAAACAGCAGCACTAACGACAGATACCAAAGAGCATTGGCAGGGAAACAGAAAAGGGCAATCTTAAAATATCACAGGAGGACTGAGCATTGTGCCTTTTGAAAACAAGGTTTTGTTATTCATCCGACGAGAAAGCAGGAGGTAAAATAAACAATGTTGCCTTTAAAGCACCCTGAGAATTTCCAAAGACGTTATTGCCTTGATATTTTCCTAAGCAACAGCTTTCCAGACACCAACAGCTGGCCCCTCCATGTAGCATTTAGCATGGGACTGGAGAGAAATCTCCTCTACCTTCCCCAAGTGACAGGACAGCATCTATCCTGTCCCCTCCTCCCTTTTAGGGGAGAAACCCTCCTCCTGCTCTGCACTGAGGATTGTGGTTCAAACATTCAGGTTTGAAAAGTCGAAACCTTGATGCAGGTGAGAACTACATGATGGTCCCTCCCATACCCCATGGTCCACACTCAGGTCACCTGTGTTCCCCCTTGCCATCCTCACAGGTAAAACCCTAGAACTAGCTCAACCTGGGGCTGAAGGGCAGATGGTGGCACAGCAGGAGATAATGACATGAAAAAGGGGTAATAGTAAAAGGAAAGAAGGTTTTCAGGATTGGCTGGAGAGGTGGAGAAGATGAGGAAAAGGATGTCACACCAGGAGAAAAGTGCAAGAAGTCAGCCTTCAGACAGCTCAAGAGCCACTTTGGGGTGCTGCAGGCACTCTTTATCACTTGTGAGCCTTTTTGGGGTGTCTGTTCTGTGAAGCAACATCAGAGTACCTTGTAGGATTGCAAGAGCAGGTCTGAATCCACCAGCACTTGAATGACACATGGGTGGGAGCTCTAGGAGCTTAGTCTCCACCAAGAAAAACCTAGCTGGCACGTGCCATAACCACTTTGTGTAGCAAGTGGGGATGAGCAGGGGACTCCCTTCAATACCAGACTACTGACTGGAACCAAACCTGAAGACAGACAGACCCACTGGCAATGAAAAGGGCACAGAGCCTGCTTACATACAGCTGCTTATTGGCAGAAAGAGCAAAAAAAAAAAGCTCAACAGAAGGATTTTTTTTCCTGCAGAAGGGAGGAGGGATATAAAGAAATGAAGGCAATATTTGTCGCAGTGAGTTTTTTGCCTTGCACTACTCCCCTGCGCATGAGGCTGTGGAAAAAAAACTTTAAATCCAAGCTGTTAAATCCATAATACAGAGAGAAAATAACACTTCTGTATTTCATTAGATAAACTTGTGGGTTTTCAATACATGTTGCAAGGGACAATTTGGAATAAAAAAGTTTCCAATGTGTTTATCGAAGTTGTTCAGGGCTGTACAGCTACAATGGCTGTTGATTAATACATACACCAAATAAAAATCCCTTGCTGATATGCAGAAGCATCATTCCATCATTACAGATAATTTTTACTTTGATGAAAAATGCTGCAAACTTCCAACTAACTGTGGTAGCAGGCTAAAGCACTTTAGCCATCAGAAATTATGCTTAAAATTGAATATTAACGAGCCTTTTTTTTTCTTCCTATAATAACATTTATTAATTATTTTTAACATTTCCCCAGTCAGAAGTGATTTTTCATAATTCATGTAACGCTTGATGTTGCATCCCAAAAGCAAGCAATAAAATGAGGTTAAAACACACTGAAGAAGGTCTACCCTGGAAAGTCTGCTCATCTCTTGAGCTAACTAATTGTCATCACTGCTGATTAGGATTTCTTTTGAGAGCCAGCAGTGAGCTCAGTTGTTTGGAAAAAAAGACATAAAAGAGTGAGCTTGAAATGAGTGAAAGCTGGACTTAGTTGTTTGCAGTTGGTAAGGAGAGGGTGTAAAGGGGTAAGGGCAAAGGAGAAGGTGGCTATCACAGGAAAAAACAGACTTTGATAAACCTTAGGTGAACTTAAGATAAACTTAGATAAACCATAGGACCACCTGTGGTATACCCAGGAGAGGTAAAGTTAGGAGAGACAATGGCAGACATGATGCAGACAAAACAGTGAGCCTGTTTGTTTGTTTGTTTCCTGAGCATTTTACCATTCACTTCCAACAAGTTAAGCTGTTTAGCATATGCAACCAAGCAGGCTGGAGCAATTCCTGGTATCTACTTCACCCCTAATAAAGAGGAGCTTGAACTTCTTATTAAAGAGAGGGCACCACACCTCCTTTAAGTGCTCCAAGAACCCATCTAACAAATCACTGAACCTGAGCAAAACAATAATTTTTTCCTGCCTGTACCCTGCAGTTTGTTACCATATGTTTTTCTGTACTAAGGTTAAATGACGCTCACCATCCCGTAATAGCCACATTTCAAACACCTTCACAGCACATATTTCCTCTGATTCAGGGAACTGTAACGTATTTATGCCCTAAATTTCGATTCTACAAGACATGGAATGTGCTGGATAGGATCCAAAGCAGCACATATGTGCATCTATACATTATGAGAGCAAGTGACTCGACTTCAGCAGCATTATTTATGTGCTTAGAGTTCCTGTGATTCCACATAGTCAATTCATTTGGCCTGTGGGCCAGTCTTCACTATCAGAAGTTATTAGAATTGACTGAATTAGGCCTTTAATGAGAAAGAAATTGTTTTCTACAAATCCATAAGCTCTGAAATGAAGAAAGAAATCAGACTGGGACAAGACAGCAAAAGCTGTGGCAGTAACTGCAATGCTGACTGGTTTTTCTGTCGCTGTTCCTCACCACGCTTCTCTCAACAGAATGAGGTAGGTACATTACTGGCCTCAGTGATTTTGGCCAGGGAGAAATTAATCCTTAGTGTTTATTTTATCACTTGGAAGCTTTGCAAAGTGTGCATTTTTGTGCTTTTCCGATATGAGCTTGCAGGCTTATTAAAAAGGATTCTCCAATACTTATTCAAAAAGAGCTTCAGAACAGGCTTCTTTTAACAAAGCTTTAAAAGCAAAGAGTTGAAGGCAGCTACAGTTCATTTACTCGGCTCTGGGAGTTTTATGCAGTTGCTTTTAATTTAGATTTAGATTTCGCCTCCCAACTTACTCTTGCATAATCCTTTTGAAAAAAAACTACTCAAGGCATTATTTAACTGAGAAGAAACAAAGCAGGTAACAGCAACACACACCCAACGCACCCTCAGTCATTCCTACACCAGTAAAGAGGCTAAATATTCTTCTCCCCAAGCCTTGCAGCTTGCAAGTTTTCTGAAATTATGCTGATCAAAAGTTATAAAAAGTAGCCCTTGAGAAGACAGACAGTGTGTCCTCCTACACCAGTCACCTCTCTCTGTGGATTAGGTCTCCTTCCCAGAAACAGTGACGACACTGCTCAAAACGTGAAGATTTCAGTGGAAAGTTTTCTACAACAAAGAGTGGAAGAACATTCATTTCAGAACTACGCATTCCCTTGGCATAAGGGGCTTAAAAACTCAAGAGGCTAAAAAAAGGCAGGGCAGCAGTAAAAGCCAAGTATGAAACAGCATTTAAAGAAAGCTGCATTTAGACAGACCACGCAAAAATAGGCAGCAGAAGTAGGACCCACTGCAGGCACGTTCTAGACAAGTGTGTGCAAATCTGTGAATTAAGCTACATGAATTGCAATGGTTTCTCTTAAGCTGAAAATACTCGGCATCTCCAAAAGCTGTTGGAAATAACTTTGCAAGTCCTTTTTAAGTCTTTATTTTGACAGTATGACATACCTGCAAAACTGCAGTCAGAACTGCTGGATGACCTCTGTTACACGTCTTTGACCAAGTGAATACCAAAACTATCTCAATAATATTGAAGCCTTCTCCTTAAAGTAGTCTTGGTCAGAAGACAACTCTCAGACCACTGCAAAAGGTCTGCTTTCAAAGGTTTCTGCTGAAAAGTCATCAGGTACTCAAACTTACCATCCCCATGAAAGTAAAAAATCAGAACTACTGCTACCACATCATTAGCCTCAAAAAAAAAAGAAATAACACAGAAACGAGGAAACTTGTTAAAAGGAAATGAAAAGGACAGCCAGAAGGGGAAAGAAAAGGTAGTGGTGGCATAAATATTGTCTCATTGCATCCATGAGAGTTTTGGAGGAAATATATACCAGCTATCCCCCAAATGACTTTAAATAAAGCAATAAAAAGCTGCAATGGTTGAGTAGCAAACTGCAGAAATGTATAAGGCGGCAAAGGACAACCTTTAAAAATGGTGATTGCACCTGGATGAGCTAAAAATAGAGAATAGCAGAGACACTAGTGAAAGAAATATAAATTCATGGTGTGGTACCCAACAGGGAGTTTTGAGGAGATCTGGCAGAAGGCTGCTAGTAGTAAAGCCTTTTCCAAGCACATCAGAAGTAGGAAGCTTGTCAGAGAACCTGCAGGAGCAAGTTTTAAAATAAGAATGTAAACCAGATGAACTCAGATGAGGAAAGCTGGATCAGGAGCAGACCCCACTGTTTGGCCAAGAGGAGCTATGGGAGCTCCTGTCTGAACAGGAGACATGCAAAAAGAAACTAAAGGGCCAGCAGAAAAGATTTAGAGCAAATACACAGGATAAAGAGTTTCCTAGATTGACTCAATGCTGTCTTTAACACATATGAACACACACTTTTCTGATTGGCAACATAATAATTTTGGCATGTAGCCTATTCCTTAGACCAGCCTTTGCAATAAAGTGAAAAATGGCGTAGTAAATTTGATGCAGCTTTTTAAATGACTCCCAGAGGCTTTAAGAAAAATGCACACTGCTCAGTCTGATTTCTAGTGTCAGACAAATCAGTAAAAATTACAACAGAGCATAGGTATGAATACATATGAGGAGCCAATACAACCTTTTCCGAGTGGCTGAGCAGGGTGTCAATCCCGTGGTGCCTTAAGCTTAGCATCTAGGCAGGGCTGACCTCCCTCTAATGTGTATTTGAGGTAAGTTTCTGACATATCCTCTTAATAAAGGCTCTTACAGAAACGCAGCTGTCACAAGTTAAAAAAAGGGAATATTCTCTTCTACAGGTGAGCTAAAAGATACAAAGATCACAACTGGCTAAAGATGAGCCAGCACGTGCCCAGGTGGCCAAGAAGGCCCCCAGGAGACTGGCTCAGATCAGCATTAGTGTGGCCAGCAGGACAAGGGCAAGGACTGGCCACCTGGATTTTGCCTGGGGATGTCGCACCTCGAATCCTGGGTTCAGTTTTGGGCCCCTCATTCCAAGGACATTGAGGGGCTGGAGCATGTTCAGAGAAAGGCAACGAAGCTGGGGAAGGGTCTAGTGCACAAATCTTGTGAGGAGTGGCTGAAGGATCTGGTATTGTTGAGCACGAAGCAAAGGAGGCTCAGGGAAAATATTCTAGCTTTCAACAACTCCTTGAAAGGAGGCTGAAGTCAGGTAGAGGTTGGTCTCTTCTCTCAAGAAGCAAGCAACAGGACAAGAGGACATGGCCTCAAGTTGCACCAGGGGAAGATTTTGTTGGACATGAGGAAAAATGTCTTCCTCAAAAGAGTTGTCAAGGCCTTAGACAGCCTGCCCAGGGAAGTAGTAAAGTGTCCATCCTTGTAGGGGTCTAAAAGCTGTGTAGATGTGGTGCTGAGTGATATGGTTTAGAGGTGACCTGGCAGTGCTGGGTTAACAGCTGGACTCAAGGATCTTCAAGGTCTTTTCCAACCTAAATGATTCTGTGATTCTGTAAGAATCTAGGTATCTGTAGTGGGATTCCTGTTACTCTGAAAAACCTCCAACATGCTCTGAAAGAGAAGGGGAAGGTGAGTGTGAAGGAAAGGGGAAAAACTTTGATGATTATGTAACATTTACTGGAAGTTAAACATGAAGAGGAGCTGCTGATGGATACTGCATAACCCCGACATTGAACCGGGCTTGGATTCAGTGCCAATGGATGGATAATAATGCATGAGGGGAAAGCTGACCTTACCAGCAGCTAGACAAGAGTGTCATGGCTGCACAGAAGTCACCAGGCAACGGGCTCTTAAATTACCAGCTCAGTGTTCAGCTCCGGTCAAAAAGACAAAGTTACTGGGAAAAGAAACAGAGAATCAAGAAGAAAATCCTGCTGTGATGCTGGAAAAAGGCCCTGTGGGTTCCTGTCTCCAACCTCTGATCCCCACATTTCAAGGAGGCTCAAGCACAGCTTGAAGGAGATAAAGGGAAAGGGAGGAGCATCCAGCTATTATTTGAGGGACCTGCTCCAAGATTGCTGGAGGCTGGGAGGGAGCTACAAATCACTTTTTATGCCCTCAGAAAAGGCTAGAAAGAGGTGGCAGGGTTGAGGAGAGATAACAGGTGTCTGTAAAATAAGAAAGAGTGCATAAAGGTGAATACTGGGCAATTTATCATTGCACCTTCTGACAAGCAGTAGATATTAAACTGAACATAGAAAAGGATGAGTATTTCACTGCCACAGGCTATAGAAGCTGAATCTATACATTGTTTGTAAAAGAGAAGAGGAGAACACCAGTGTGAGGTGCCGAGTAGTGGGACTCCTGTTGCAGCCTTCCAGTACTTCAAAGGGGCCTGTCAAAGATGGGAAGGGACTTTACAGCAGGGCCTGTTTTGACAGGACAAGGAGTGATGGTTTTAAATGAAAAGAAGGAGATTTAGAGTAGAGAGAAGAAAGAAATTGTTTATGCTGAGGGTGGTGAGACCCAGGCTGCCCACAGAGGTGGCAGAAGCCCCACCCCTGTAAACGTTCCTGGTGAGGTTGTCCAGGTCTCTGAGCAACCTGCTCTAGTTGAAGCTGTCCCTTCAACTCACTGCAGGGGGTTTGGGACTAGATGACCTTTATAGGTCCCTTCCAACCCAAACTCTTTTTGACTGTCCTTCTGGTTCAGGACATCACGGAGTTGCCCGTAGCCAGAAGCTGATGGACACCAGCAGCAGCACTGTGTATCTGCTGTGTACTCCCCCTTCCATGCCCCTGAGCATCATTGTGGTCCTGGCATACACGGACTTGGGTGGCATGGTGCTGATTAGCAGCACATTCATTAGTCCAAAGAGGCCTCTTGTTGATGAATGCACCTACCGGAGAAGTGCCCATCAACGGCAGTACTGAAAACATCACCATGGAAAAGACTCAGGGTTCTTATTTAGAAAAGAAGGGATAAATTACTGTCCTTAGGTTTTTCCATGTGATTTTTGTGAAATTGTTGTTTAGACAACTAAAATCCTCTGGTAAAAAATGCAAGAAAACTAAAAGATAAGCAAACCAGGGAAAATAATTTTCTGACAATTCAAATAGCTGCACACTAGCATGAGATTGGAGTGGTGGAATTTCAAAGGGTCTTCCATGATGAAGGAGAAAAAAAGGTAGTACATAAATGAGCTAAAGGTTCAGATATGAACCCACAGAAGGCCAAACACAACTTGATCTTGTGAGCAGCACAAGAATCAATGAGGGGCCAATGTAGAACAAGGTTGCTCTTCTGTATTTCACAGCACAAAGCTGCATGCTGATGCCTTTCTCTTCTCCCTCATAGGTGCAACCAGAAAATACACTTTGGAAATGCTGGTTTTTTATTTTGTAGGACCAGCTACAGCTCCCAGATCCAGGTACTTGGGGTCTTTGTCATTGTGGCATAAATCACAAAAAATATCCAAGCATAGAGAATCAGCATCATTGAGGGGAAAGAATTTCATTTGAGAAGTATTCACATAGTACTCCTCTGTGCTGGATTTAAAACATACACAACCCTGTACTGTGGAGGACAGGTAATTCTGTCAAATTAAATTAACACTGCCCACCTCATGGACAAACTGGAAAAGTGATGAACGGTGTAGGTGGTGGTTTGTTTGTTTTGGTTTTGTTTTTTTTTTTTATCGTGAAGACATTACCCTTTCAGGAGTGACTTCACCCGAAGTTTGTTTTTGAGAAAAGCAGCTAATTCTTCGCCTTGAAAAATGTGAATTTTCATGCTTTCCCATAACCCCCTGACAGAAGTTAGGTTTGCAGAGGAGGGACCACCAGCCTCACACTTCAGATCTTCAGCATGCATTCTGGTGCATGCATTTAAATGTGGTTTGTGCTACCAGATTACATCAAATCCAGTTCTCCTCTAAAGTGAATAACAATTAAAAGAGCAAAAAGGCCCTAAGGGACTAAGGTATCATGTATGTCATGACCATTTGACTAGCTTTGAGTGACCAACACGACCTCTGTGTCCTCATCTTTATTTGGATCTTCTAACCTCAATACTCTTCCAATCACCTGTAAATGGTACCACCGGAGTGTCTGTTTGTTTTCAAATCCCTAGGAAATACATAGAATGTGATTTACATACAATGTGATTATGTTCTCTCATCAGGACACACTGATTTATTTTCCACGTGCTTTGGGCTAAGTGATGGAATTCAAAATAATGTGCAGCACCAAACCAAACCTCCTACCCCAGCCTTGGCATGCTGGATCTGCTACAAATGTAAATCTTCCCAGAGGATGAAATCAGGCATGGCTGGCCAACTCGAATTTCCATAAATACCTATTTCTGGCATTGAAAATAGGTCTAGCCCTTAATCTTTCATGAACTGGATCTTGTAGAAATGTTCCCATTATTCCACCTGGCACAAATACCAGCAACATTACATATCTGCCCATTTGAACAGATTTCAGCCCATTATCAGCCTCGATTTTGCAGAAACCATGATTAATCCCAAACAAGCACCGTGAGGTTCAATCTCCCAGATGCCTGGACCGCTGGCCATGTGGCTGACCTTACTGCTTCACAAATGGTTACATTTAGGAGACAAATTTTAACATCCTTTTTAATTATGAGGTACTGCTCCAGGTCGAGGTAGAGCAAACTCAGCAGAGGTGGTTTTAAAACAGGGGCAGGTGCTTGGCTCTGCTGAAGCCTGTTTGGAAAATATTTAGGTGATGGGATCTTTCAGACAGCAGAGCAAGGCATAATTGTTCTTCCAGTATTTTCTGCATTTAATACTGTTTCTTTGGTAGTAGTGGCAATAAGCTCTTACACAGGCAAAGATCTACCACAAAGAAGTGCAGGGACTTGATACAGGAGGTGAAGGAGATGTTTAGCAGCAGTGTCTGCTAAAGTATATGTAGCATGGAACTGTTCTCTTCCTATGACCCAACTCTTTGTGAAAATGTTTTAGAAATCTTGGTAGAATCATAGAATGGTTTTGGTTGGAAGGGACCTTAAAAGATCATCTAGTTCCAACCTAACTGCCATAGGCAAGGACACCTCCCACTAGAACAGGTTGCTCAGAGCCCCTTCCAACCTGGTCTTGAACATCTCCACGGTCAGAGCAACCACAACATCTCTGGGCAATCTGTTTGAGTGGCTCACCACTCTCACCGTGAAGAAATTTTTCCTTCTATCTAGTCTAAATTTACCATCTTTCAGTTTAGACCCATTACCCCTTGTGCTATCACTACACATAATTTTAAAATGTCCCTCCCCAGCTTTCCTGTAGGCCCCCCTTCAGATAGTGAAAGGCCACAAGAAGGTCTCCCTGGAGCCTTCTCCAGGCTGACCAAGCCCAGCTCTCTCCTGCTGGCCTCCCAGCAGAGAGGTTCCACGCTCGGGTCACTGCTGGGGCTCCCCTGGCCCTGCTCCAGCAGGTCCCTGTCTCTGCTGTGCTGAGGACTCCAGAGCTGCCCCAGCACTGCAGGGGGGTCTCCCCAGAGCAGAGGGGCAGGATCCCCTCCCTGCCCTGCTGCCCACGCTGCCAGGGGTGCCCCCCAGGTTGCCAAGGGCTTCTGGGCTGCGAGCGCATGGGGCCGGCTCCGGGCCAGCTCCTCACCCACCAGCCCCCCCAAGTCCTTCTCCACAGGGCTGCTCACCAGCCCTTCATCCCCTGCCTGTGTGGATATCATGGATTGCCCTGATCCAGGTGCAGGATCTTGCACTTTGCCTTGTTGAACCTCATAGGTTCACATAGGCCCACTTCTCAAGCCTAGCCAGGTCCCTTTGGATGCCTCCCTTCCCTCAGGTATGTCAACCACACCACTGAGTTTGGTGTCATTGGCAAACTTGCTGAGGGAATCCTCGATCCCACTGTCTAAAGATCAAGCAAAGTGTTGCAACTTGATCACTCTCATTTAAGCATCAGTGATGTGACAGTTCATCACATTTGCTGTAGTGACATCCTCAAACCTCGATGACCACTAGCAGTTCTGCTGCTCCCAAGCAATCACACCCACTCCTACATCAGCTTGGTATCAACCTGCTTGAAGCTCTGCGTTCTACAGCTCTGAGTAACTATTTATATTGGAATCCTTTTAGAAAATTGCTGGGACTGTGGATTGTTTGGGCATTCAGAATCCATTCTTACAGAGTTGCTCTTATCTAATCTCGATTAATCCTCTCCCAAGATTAGACCTATCAATGGGGAGCAAAAAAGTTGAATATATTTGTCTATAAAGTGTGTTTTTATCAAAATACTAGGCCTTTACACTACAAAGACTCAGAAAGAATATGTAACAGGAAGAAATGGAAGCACAGTTCCTCTACAGATACAACCATTAACAGAGGACTCCAATCTCTTGGGAGGAAAACCCTCACCATTTTTGGTGCATTCCAACACATGAACGGGTTTGAATCTAATAAGATCATTTCAAGGCTTAGACTATCTTTCACTGTGCTCCTTTTCCTCTGTTTCTTTAATTTTACTCTCTTTCCAGCTACATCTGGTTCACAGATGTATCAGAGGCATGCTAAACTCTTTCCAACTACATATTTTTAAAGCAGGTACAGAACCATGAAAAAGGAGAGTTTACCAATCTCCATTCCAAAGCAGCCTCCTGGCTTCTCACAACTTAGGACAGCATGGCAATCATAGAATGGTTTGGGTTGGAAGGAACCTTAAAAGCTCTAGTTAGACTAGAGGTTTTGGAAGACGAGGAAACAGAATTGTATGCAGTGTTCAAGATATATGCAAATAATGGATTTACATCAGGGAGGAAAGACCTTCGTTCTCCTTTCTTTTTTAAATCTCTATTTCTCTCCTAGTGCTCAATCTGTCTTTTTTTTTGACAGACCAGTGGGCTGATGTTTTCACAGCACAATGTATCACAAACTCAAGACCTCATTCCTAAATTATAAGCCTCAATTCAGATGCCATGAACTTACACAGAAGAACAGAAATGCTGCATTTTCTCTGGAGCCTTCCATTTCTGTGCATTCATTCTCCTTTGTAACATCCAGTCACACCACTTCCTAAGATGCTTCACAACTCCAAACACTCAATTTTCACTAAAAAAACCCACAAATAGTCTGGATTAACCACAGCAATAACAGAGGAAGGCCCCGCAGAGGTGATGGAGGCAGGAAACTTCTCTGCATCCTTCCTAGATGACCTGCACAACTGCAAAGACAAAGCTGAATCAAAGACAAAATTTGTTGCTATCATTTAAGTTGTTGTTCCTTTCTGCTCTTCCAGCAACGGATTGGCTGAATGCCGTGATCACGCAGATTATATTCCAATGTGCCAACACTGAAAAACAACACGGAGTATTAGAGAATTCCCCAAAATACTATAGGAAACCATCAATCTTTTTGGATTAGGGCGTTTCCATTTGAACTTGCCAGACTTTCACTGGAGCCTATTTCTATCAATGTGCTTATTCCAGGGACCACTAGAAGTGGTTTTTGGATGGTTATGTTGAAAAAATGCCCAGTATATACAATAAACTACTGATAGAGATTTTGTTGGGATTTTTTTCCTCTAATAATCTTTTGTCCCCAATTGACTGCAGTAGCTTAAAGATGATGAGATACAGAATTGTCTTGCATTTACCAGCAAGACAAGCACTTGCAGCACAGAGCCAAAATACCACCTCAAAAATAGCCACTTCTTTCAAAGAGCAGAGAAGCAAATGAGACTTGGACAGCGTATGGCTGCTGAGTTAAACTGTATTTTTCTTCATATCTGAGATTTTTTTATAGGCATTTGTCACCCTATAGAGATAACTTTAAAAGTGCCTACTACATAACTACTTAACATTTAAAAGCAACTACTTCTAAGTCAAATAATACTTCACTATTCCATAAAAAAATGTCATTTAAAATAATGTGCACCATCAATATGTTTAGACTATCAAATCTGGGGAACAGAACAAAACCAAAACCAAACAAAAAGTGACATGCAGAATGACAAATATTTGATGGCTTACAATAGATTTTACAATGGTGTAACCACTACTCGAACATTCAGTCATAAAAAGTAAATAGCTGCTGATTATTTTAAAATAAGCATAAACTATAACTTAATAATAGATTTTATACTTTATGTATAATCTAGTAGCTATTTAGTTTTTCACTGCATTTTATTACAATCCTACCACTTTTCAAAGCCAAACATTTCACAGTGAAATCCTGACCATGGTAAGCATTAATTCAGTAGCTAAAGGGGATCTGGACCATCAAGGCTGGATGGCACTTTGCTTGCTGACAGTCATATGACTGTTCCATGGAAGAAGCTTCTGCATTTCAAGCCATTTTTATATCCTGCTTCCACAGAAATAATAATTAACACCTATGTACATGCTGCAGAAGGATTGGGCAACAGAATGACTGTCCTGGATGGTACTAAATGAAGCAAGAAGCAAAGATGGGCACCTCCTTCTGCAAGCCATCACAGCAACACATTCACCATTTGGGGTCATGATGGTGCCAGTGGGGCAAAACTAGTATTTGGGAATATTTTTCTCTCTGGTGTTGGAAAGTTAGGTTCCAGACAGACTCAACATCTGATGAAAGCATTGTTATGCAAACAACTATATGTTGCTATTGGCTTTGTGCTACATTATGACTCAGAAATAACTTTGGTCTTGGGTATCACCACACAGTAACGGTTTAAGCTTGTCAAAAACATAAACCAGAGTTGTTAAAAACAAAAATCTGTTAAGGGAACCAGTAAATTCGTGTAGATCTGTAAAAACAGAAGCTCTAATTGCAGAATATAAGATCGTAATCAGAGCATGAGAAAAACAGATGTCCCAGATTACTGACTACACACAAAAGAGCTAAAAAAGCTTTAATAGTGCCCTCTACTTTACATGAGGTCAGCCCACTTTATCTACCCTGAATAACCAGGAACAGCCTTCCTCTCTCTCAGGGTTGTTTTTGTTTTCTTTCTTAATTTCTTTTTCATAAATGAGGTTAGCCCTGGGAAGCCTGTGACGTTCTGTTCTATCTAAGTTAGCAAACAGTAGGATCAACATCCCTGCTGGAGATGGGATCCTGGAGCTGTAAGCACACCCAGCAGTTTCTCTATTGTGGATGTTGGCACAATCCTGGGCTTCTGCTATGACAGTCTCAACGCTGTCACTAGAATCATTAAGGTTGAATAAGAACTCTAAGATCATCAAGTCCATACACCAACCCAATACTACCAGGACATCTAAACCGTGTCCCCAAGTGCCATCTCTACATGTTTTTTTAACCCCTCCAGAGATGGGGACTCCACCACCTCTCTGGGCAGCCTGCTCCAGTGCCTCACCACTCTGGCAGGAAAGAAATTCTTCCTAATAGCCAGTCCAAATCACCCATGGCGCAACTTCAGCCCATTGCCTCTTGTCCTATCACTGGTTACTTGGGAGAAGAGACCAACACTCACCTCGGTAAAACCTTCTTTCTGGGAGTTGCAGAGAGCAAGAAGGTCTCCCCTGAGCCTCCTCTTCCCCAGACTAAACAACCCCCAGTCCCTCAGCCACTTCTCAGAAGACTTGTTCCCCAGAACCTTCATGAGCTTCATTGCCCTTCTCTGGACACACTCCAGGACTTCAGGGTCTTTCTTACACTGTGGTGCCCATTTAGTGAGAGGTTATTTAACCTCAGCACAGAGTAGGCTCAGCTCCTAGGAGAGTTTCACATTACTCCATCTTCAGCTTAAAGAAAGGACCTAGACCTACGAAGTGAAGCACTTGCCTTAGCTACAACAGTTTCTAGACTAAATTTGTCTTCCATTTTCCTTGTGAATCCATGGGGAAAGACTCAAAATCATGTACTGAAGATATTACTGTCTTAAACTGGCAGTACTCTATGATCCAGCTGTAAAAACATGATTATCAGATAGGCATGTAAACCTTTCGGATAGTGAGGGAGTGCACACTTGGGTTTTCATTTCCTTGGGAGCCACAGCACATCCAGAAAACAGAAAATCCAAAATTCTCATGTTCCTGGGCTCTATTTTTAGCAAAAGACACTGAGTTATCTAAGGAATGGAACAAAGTAGACTAAATTATCTTTAACATGCTGTTTGGTTTCATAGTCTGGACTAGTTCAGAAAGAAACAAGCTATTAACAAAAGAACAGGTCAAATTTTTAAAACACAATACTGCTATTCATTTGATAAGTGTTTTTTCTGGTGTTTGTGCATGAAAATGCATTTCCAATTCACATTCCAATTCTGGCAAACTTTGCTGTGGACTACAGAGAGTAGCTTTGGCTCTGCAAGGGGTCGTGCAGCTGCCTTTGGATGGTAAAATGGTAGAAGGCCTCATCAACCTATTGCCTTTCAACATAAAACTAACGTCTGTCTTAATCATCAGCCCCACCTCCAACCCTGGAAAAATGATGGAGCAACTCATTCTGGAGGTCATCTCTAAACATATGGAAGAGAAGACAGTTATCAGGACT
>NW_008619326.1:0-6812 GCF_000691845.1 Merops nubicus | reverse complement strand
CAGGAACAAGTGTGATTCAGGTGTGAGTTTGTTACATATAGATTCATGGCTAAGTCTGATATCAGATGGATAGGTAAAAGGGCATTTTGGATATGAACCTGAGTCAATACTAGGTTTGCCTTACCATGGAGGAGTTAGCACCTGGAGTTCACTTGCTCTGGTAGCATAGGAAGAAGAACTGAAGATGTTGTGGTCCACCTAATTGTCACTGATCTCTCAAGAGCTAGGCTAGTGTTAGTCTGGTACCTGGGCAACGTCCCTGGCTGCATATTACAGGCTTTATGAAGAGGGCTACTGCTACACTTTCAGCATTCACAATGATTTTTGACTGCAGGATCTGCATGCGGAAAATGCAAAACAACTGCAGTTCAGTCTGCACCGAAGGACTCAGATTATTGGTCCTAAAGTGATTCATAGGCCATGTTTATCTTAACCCTACAAAGAATTGTTCCTATTTGAAACTTTTTTTTTTTTTTTAAAGGAAGTTGAAAAGAAAAATTAGATATGCTAGGCAATCTAATAACCAAAGTATTAGAATTCACAAACTTTTCTTTTCTTTTTTCTTTTCTTTTCTTTTCTCTTTTCTTTTTTCTTTTTTCTTTTCTTTTCTTTTCTTTTCTTTTCTTTTCTTTTCTTTTCTTTTCTTTTCTTTTCTTTTCTTTTCTTTTCTTTTCTTTTCTTTTCTTTTCTTTTCTTTTCTTTTCTTTTCTTTTCTTTTCTTTTCTTTTCTTTTCTTTTCTTTTCTTTTCTTTTCTTTTCTTTTCTTTTCTTTTCTTTTCTTTTCTTTTCTTTTCTTTTCTTTTCTTTTCTTTTCTTTTCTTTTCTTTTCTTTTCTTTTCTTTTCTTTTCTTTTCTTTTCTTTTCTTTTCTTTTCTTTTCTTTTCTTTTCTTTTCTTTTCTTTTCTTTTCTTTTCTTTTCTTTTCTTTTCTTTTCTTTTCTTTTCTTTTCTTTTCTTTTCTTTTCTTTTCTTTTCTTTTCTTTTCTTTTCTTTTCTTTTCTTTTCTTTTCTTTTCTTTTCTTTTCTTTTCTTTTCTTTTCTTTTCTTTTCTTTTCTTTTCTTTTCTTTTCTTTTCTTTTCTTTTCTTTTCTTTTCTTTTCTTTTCTTTTCTTTTCTTTTCTTTTCTTTTCTTTTCTTTTCTTTTCTTTTCTTTTCTTTTCTTTTCTTTTCTTTTCTTTTCTTTTCTTTTCTTTTCTTTTCTTTTCTTTTCTTTTCTTTTCTTTTCTTTTCTTTTCTTTTCTTTTCTTTTCTTTTCTTTTCTTTTCTTTTCTTTTCTTTTCTTTTCTTTTCTTTTCTTTTCTTTTCTTTTCTTTTCTTTTCTTTTCTTTTCTTTTCTTTTCTTTTCTTTTCTTTTCTTTTCTTTTCTTTTCTTTTCTTTTCTTTTCTTTTCTTTTCTTTTCTTTTCTTTTCTTTTCTTTTCTTTTCCTTTTCTTTTCTTTTCTTTTCTTTTCTTTTCTTTTCCTTTTCTTTTCTTTTCTCTTCTTTTCTTTTCCTTTTCTTTTCTGGCACATTAGCACTCTTACTTGCCTAATAGCAGAGATGTGGCATGTAGGTATCTTAGGGAACAGCCATCTAGATGTTGCCTATGAGCACTCTGAAAACAAAAAAAAAAAGTACAGAAGCAGAAGGTCCTTTGAGCCATTGTCCATGAGTCCTTGGCAGTTCTGTATCTTATCCTTTATCTTCCATGATATACCTCAGAGAACTTTCCATATATCTGTCTCCTGGAGGACACATCTTTACTTAGCTTCAATTTTCTTCTCCTTTCAATCCCTGAATTTAATTATTTTTCAGAAAAGCAATATATTTGTGATGTGCCATCTTGCACAATTCTCTGCTTGCATCCTTTTCCCATTTCCTCAAACTAGAGCTCTGTTTTCATAGATAAATAAACATATTGTTTAAATTAGGGCACCATTTTAATGAGGGCACGGAAGGGGAAAGCAGGGCCAGGGGAAAAAGTGCCCAAAGCTGGTTTTCTGTGTTGAGAAAACACGTGGGAAAAGAGTGTTTGCTTCAGGGTAAAATTTGTTTCTGAGGAACACTGTGTTTGTCACCAAAGACTAGGGCATTTGCAGCCCTAATCAAATCATCAAATTCTTACAGTCTGACAATAAGAAAAAGAAATATGGATAGCTAGAGACAGAGAAAGTCCTTACAGACATACACTCAGTAAGTGTGAGTGAGATACAGGTATTAAAAAGCAGGCAGAAAGTGACAAAACATTCTACTGAGGCGTATGCATTTCAGCTCACTTTAGAGACTTGCAGCCACATAGGATGGGAGGGAGAAGGCCAACATACTAGTGAGGCTGAGCTAGGGTGATGCCTACTCAACAAGACAGGTATTTTTATTTGTGATGTAGCTGTAAGCTACTATTTGGGCAGTAAGAGCTGTGGAGTGGCTTCATGAAAGTTGCTATAGACTAGACTAACGACAAATCTTAGGCCATCCTGAAATTAATAGATTTTTTTGTTCTTTTCCACAAGACCAAAATCTCCATCTAGTGTAATACAAAATCCTCTCCCAGTCTAGCTTCTATGACTTTTTTTCTATTCCAGTTGTGGGTTTGGAACAATTCTTCCTTTATGTTTTGGCTGGAAATGGCTTTTCACTTGCCAGCTGCATTGCAGCCATTGCTACTGCAGCTTTCTACCTTTGCTGCTAATCTATTGTGGAGGCCTTTTTTTTCTACCAAAGCTTTTCCCTGGACTTATCTATTGGCTGTCTCTCATCCAGGCATCTAGAAGTGTTTCTCTAGCAGTGTTTCCCTTGTGGACTGTTCTCTTAATAACGAGGAGCTACTTGTGAAGTAGTCTGTATATCTAACTTGCCTCTGGTGGTGAGTGTGAATAGAAGCTAAGACTTCAGCCAGCCCTGCCCTTTCAGATGGAGGTAGCTCTAGGCTATATAACTTCATTAAGTAATTTAGCTTCTAGCAATAATTTCAACTTAGATGAAGTTCACATTTTTCATGAGTTACTAGCTAACTTCAAAAGCAATAGCTTCACAGTCCCATCAAGACATAAGGACTGTGACACAATTAGAGATGCTATCATAGAGGAGACAAGATATTTAACAACTGGCATCTCCTAAGACTTTTTTTTTTAACACCATTGTCCTTCAGTGATGCTAGACCTCAACACTGAGTAATTCACAGTCAACGGGTTCTTAGGAGCAAATAGACCTCCTTTTCAGTAAGTGGGGTAGCCTATGGAAAGGGTTAACAGTAAATAGCACAGAATTGTTTCATTAGGGAATGACTGTAAACATTGAGGACTTTTCCATTTCTTTCCTTCCTGTAGTTGCTCTGTTTTTCAATAGAGCAGTTTGGCAACTCTGAAACTTTAGCCTTTATTTCTAAATATAAATCAAATAACTGTCCCCTTATGATAACAGTTGCTATATAAAATCTGATTCTTTCAAGTTTTTAAGTGGGCTAGTGTATGAAATTTAAGAAATTGCAGAACACATAAATCTAACGGCTTTATATTCAAGTCAATGACTTGTTTTTAACATAATACAGACAGGATACTGAGGTGCCAAGATTGAGGGCGAAGGTAACTGAGTTATGGTAAAAATTACTGCCATTTCTCCCTTTCAGCTTCTTCAGCTTGCCTAAGACAGTAATGCAGACGTGGCTAGTGTGATAGAAACACCTTTAAAAACTTAATGTAAAGATCAGAAATAATTCAGGCATAAATTATATTTGTGCACAGATTTGCAACTGGAATGTCAGTGAATTTATACAGTTTTGTTAAAGAAACCACAGAATCTGTCTGTTGCAGAGCCCAGAAACTGCTCTGAGGCCTCACAAAGGTGCTAACAAAGGGTTATGGGTCAACATGGGCTTTCAGTGAATTGTCTCCCCAGTGATGCCACTTCCCCAAATGGGAACCCACCACAGTGGGAGAACAGCACACCCCTTTTCAGGTAGACTGTGTCCCTAAAATGTTAGTGAATCTAGAGATATTAAGAGAGCTGCGGGCTAGGATATTCCATCTGTGCAAATAAACAGGAGTTTGCTTCCAGCAGTGATGGAGTTGCTGGGGATGAAATGCCTCATAGGCAGCAAGCATTTTATTGCTAATGTCTCACTTTTCATTGCACCTAAACTTCTGACTATCTATTAAAAGCTGGATATTCATTACATAAGTATGAATGGTGGCTCTGTTCTCTGTATTTCACTTTTTTTTAATTGACTGAAATCTGGCAACAAAATCTTGGATCAATCAAACAACAGTTCAGTGGGTTTGGGGAATTATTTTTTTTTTTTACTGTAAGCAAAAAAAAATATTTCACAATTACTACACATGCTGTAATAATAATATCCAAACAAAGAAAACAAAACAAAACAAAACAAAACAAAACAAAAAAAACCTTGCCACCTGAGAATAATACAGAAACATGGAAATCTTGCTGAAATAATCCATTTATGCAAACAAACCGGAGTTTATCTGTGCAAATCCTTTCATTGATCTCTGCTGCATCACACTCATACAAGTCAATATGACTGCTGCTTGTGTCTGAAGCTGCAGAAGTCTGGTCAGCCCCCGCTTCCCCTGCCTCCTGCCAATTGTGCCAGGCAAAACCATGACAGGATCTGAGCTGCAGGTGCAGGACGAGCCCCAGGGCTGTCCCCAAAGCCATGCACCATGGCCCAACAACCATGCCAGGGTGGAATAGTGGTGTTCCACAGAGCTTGTCTGGCATGGGTTTTGCCCAAAACAGCGCCAGAACAGAGTGGCAAACTATAAGCCCTTCAGGATTCCTTAACCCACTGCATCCAGGATGACCTCTGCTCCTCAGTTCCCCAAACAATTTAAGGAGAGTCAGATGAAGAATATAGGGTTTTGTGAGTCAGGTGACTCTAATTTTCAATGTTGTGTAATATCTGGCCTGCATGACAGACATTAGCCCATTTCCAACAGTAATTTCCTGGCCCTCCCTGATGGAGGGAAGGATCATGCTTTTTCTGTGGTGAGAAAGGCCACTGGCTTGAACAACCTCTATGCCCAGACCACTGCAAAGGGAGTGCAGTCAGAACACATCTACACCAGCACCCTGCCACACAATACTCCTTGTCAAAGAAACACGGAAGAGTTTAGGTTGGAAAAGACCTTTGAGATCATCAAGTCCAACTGTTAACCTAACACTGCCAAATCCACAACTAAATTATATCCATAACTGCTGCATTTACATATGTATTAATTATGTCCAAGGATGGTCACTCAATCACTTCCATGGTGTTGTGGTTTGAGGCTTGGAGGTGGGACGGGTGATGTCTAGGACCCAGGAAGGTCCAGGGGAAAGCGGTTTATTCCCTCCCCTTCCTCTTTCCACACTCTTTAAAAGAAGCAGGAAGCGGGTGCTCTCTCTCTTTGCCTCTTTGTGCTGGGGACAGCAGCGCATGCTTGCATTCACGTGGCTCTGAGACATCCTACTGCCATCTTAGATTTGGTTTTGTATATCTTGTGTTTACTTTGTATTCCTCCCAGCTTTGTGTATATATCTACCCCTTCTTGCTTTCTGTTCCCTGTTAAACAATATATTTCATTTTTATTAACTCCCAATTGGTGCAGAGGCTCTCTTGCTCCTGACTTCCCTTCTTTATCTCTCCATCTGGGGAAAACTGGGGGATAGGAACGGGGAGCACAAGTTCTACTTCATGGGCCCTTAAATGGAGGCACATGGGCAGCTTTTTCCAATGCTTGATATCCCTTTTGATGAAGAACTTTTTCCTAATCAACAATCTAAACTTCCCCTGGCAAAACTTGAGGCCATTTCCTCTTGTCCTATCACTTTTTAGTTTGGAGAAGAAACTGACACTCACCCCATTACAGCCTCCTTTCAGGTAGTGGTAGAAAGCAATAAGGTGTCCCCTGAGCTTCATTTTCTCCAGGCTAAATAACACCATTTCATTCAGCCACTTCTCATAAGACTTGTTCTCTTGACCATTCACTAGCTTTGTTGCTTTTATATGACACAGCAGCCTCTTAGGGCAGGTGCACTGTCCAATCCACTGTACCATAGTCTTGTTGGCTCTGAGTTTGTCCACAATGGCCTGACGCCTGCTTGGTCCTAGACCACCTGAGCTATGTTTATTGCTATGGATGGGAGCTGTGGAGATGTTCACCTTAAGGTAAACCCTGGGACCTGAACAGTCTTAGACTCCTGTGTACTCCCCTCCATGCCATCATCCTCAGACTCTCCTGGCTGCAGAAACACAAACCCTATCACTGACTGCTGAGTTCCTTGAGTTCCTCAGCTACCAACGCATCTTCTCTTATGGTGCCACGCCAGACTTGCTGCTTCCTGACTCAAAAGAACTTTCTTTGACTTCTGAGCTTTGGATTTAAAACTTGATCAGTGCAAAAAACAACTAGAATTAGATGATTGTCCCCTCAATATCATAGCTCAATAAATAAGCTACTGTGTTTTGTCCTCTTCTCAAAGGATAACTGTCTCATCACAAATTCACGACTTCAATGTCAGTCTTAACAGTCTTCTCATTAAGAATGACAACAGTGAAAGACCTTAGAGAGTGAAGTACCCTTTCACTGTGAGTGATCTATAAAACCTGTGCTCCATAAACAACATTGAGAGTGTTCTGACATTGTAGTACCCCTGCTATACCCAGTCTTTGAATATCTGAGAGCCTGTCAGTCCCTGAGTGCTTCTTTTTCTGAATTACTCAAAGAAAAAGAGAAATTTTCAACCTTGCGGTACTGCAAACTTTCATCTATTTCTCTCTACCCAGAAGCTTTCTGAGCTATCTCTGAGGTCACAGAGCTGTTGTGGTTTGAGGCTTGG
>NW_008619325.1:88761-89936 GCF_000691845.1 Merops nubicus | reverse complement strand
GGTGCTGGGAGAGAGAGGTTTGGAAGCTGCAAGGGAAAGGGGAGTCCCCGGGGAGGGTGCAGGGAGAGGGGGAGACCCGGGTGGAGTGCAGGGAGATAAAGGTTCGGAAGCTGCAAGGAAAAGGGGAGACTCAGGGGGATACAGGTAAAGGGGGGGATGCAGGGAGAGGGGAGACCCGGGGGGATGCAGGGAGAGGACGGGATGCGGGGAGACCTGAGATCCAGTGGGATGCAGGAGAGAGGGTAGATTCGGAAGCTGCAAGGGAGAGGGGAGACTTAAGTACTGCAAGGGAGGGGAGCCAGAGGGTGTGGAGAGACCTGAGAACGATGCAGTGCAGGGGAGAGGAGACACCAAAGAGCTGCAACGGAGATTGAACGACACTCCGGGGGCTGAAGTGAGAGGGAGACCCAGGGGAAAAAAGGGAAGGGAGGAGATGGAGAAGGCTACAGGGACACCTAAGATCTACTGGCTGCAAAGCAGAGGGGAGACTCGTTGATGCAAGCATGAAGGGAGATGCAGGGGCCAGCAGTGGAGAGAGGAGCCTGGGAGGCTGCACCGTGGCAGGGACACCCAGGGGGAGTGGTGGAGAAGGGAGATGCAGAGGGCTGGGAGAGAGAGGGGAGACCCAGGAGCTGCCAGTGAGAGGAAGGGCTGGATGGAGAGGGGCTGGAATCAGCCCCACTGCCCCCAATCCCCTATCCCTGCTCCCCACCCTCACTGCAGGTCATTTGGGGATGCACTACCCCTAAACCAGCTGGCTCCGCTTCCGGTGAGAGCTTCAGCCTGGCAGCAGGGTCAGGTGGATGTCTATCCTTCTTGGGTGGGAAAGTTGGAATAATGTGAGGTGGATAATCACACATTTATAGTTCCTATTGCCTATTCCCATCCCTGGGACTGGGAGTTTTTTGCGTGCAACAGTGGGGCTGGCTGCAACAGCCTTGGGGTGGGAGAGAGAAAAGAGAGCTTTCAGTGAAAAAAATCTCCGGTTTTTGGAGTTCGCAGGCCACTTGCTGCTGGTTTGATCAGTGACCCAGAGCCCTCCAGAGCTGTAAACATCACGTCTGCCCAAAGAGTCTCCCTCCTTCCCCTCCCCTTGCAAATTCCTCTTGCAAACATAACCTGTGCTGGACTGAGTGGAAGAAGGCGTTATTACCTCCCCAAATAACAGGGGTGCA
>NW_008619325.1:84638-88725 GCF_000691845.1 Merops nubicus | reverse complement strand
GGGGGGGGGAGGGAGGGTTGAATAATTTCTATTCCTCCCTGGGGTGGGGGGAAAACGCCAAGCTGACTTTTTCAAGGCAGGGGGCAAAGCAGAGGATGATGTTGGCTGGTCAGGGTTAGCAAGAGGGTTTTAGACCATCTGTGACATTTTACACCAGACTCTTATGTTGTTCAGCAATTCACGGGAAAGAGATAAGGGGTCTGAAATATCTAAATGGACACTAAAAGGCATGGGCAGGATTAAGGGTTGAAGGTTTCCAGTGTGCTCGCGGAGAGAGGGGAAGGAAAGAGCTTCCAAAGCTGAAAAGATAGAGAAACACCCTGAAACAAGAAGTATGCCTGCGTGCTTGTGGGAGCCCTGCCTTCAAGGGACACCTCAAACCCAGATCTGAGCGGGCACTGAAGAAAAACAACCCGTGGCAATGAAATCCTGCCTCCCTTGTAGTCAGTCAGAGTTTTGTTTCGGACTTCAAGGGAGCTGGGAACTCGCCCCTGGAGGTTATTAAAATCCTTTGTAATAACAGCACTTCTTTAGTAACCCTTTACACCAGGAGCTGGGGTTGGGATAGCCAAAAAGCAGCCTGGATGGAAAAACACGCTGCAGATGGCAGAGAAAACACCCAGAAGTATTCCTTGCCTGCTGACCCAATTGCTCTCCAAACTAGGGCATTGAGGTAGAAAGCTTCGGCTGGGAAAAATCCAGAGCTGGGGGTCAGGTGGGATGTGCTTTTCCCAGAGTAAGAGCTTCCCCAAAGTGGTGCTGACTGCTCCAATCGTTCCCAGCCCCATCCCAAACCCATTCAAGGGGCCAGCTTGGGGATGCCAGCGTGTCATGCACTGGGCTGTGAGACTCCAGAAACACAGAGCCCTTCAAAGCGGTGCGGTGTGATGGGCAGGTTTTTCTGTTTATTTTATTATTGGCTTTCTAACCACCGCAAAGACCACAAAGAGCAGCCTGGAGCGGTGTCTGAGGTGAAGAAATGAAGGGAAACCCATTTACTGCTATTAATACTGCTGCTAAAATAAGCCAGCCGTGCCCTGGAGACAGAGAGGACCTCTCTAAGAATTCAAGCCCTGCGCCTAGTTTGTTTATTTGTTTGGACTGAAGAAGGGAAAAACAGCAACAAAAAAAAGGGGGGAGTGTGTGGAATCCTTGAGAGCTGTTGTCTCCTCCTGGCTGCTCCGCAGAGACAGAAATGGGATTTTATGTTTACCAAGTTGCAGCCCTTTCCGTGAGCTCCAGGTGCCCAAGGACTTGGAAGAAGTGAGAGGCAGAGTTAATGAGGTGAGAAGGAAAGCAGAAGGGAAGGAGCAAAACACATTTGTTGTAACGGATCAGACCAAAACATCTGCAGGGCACGGGCACCTGCGTGAAGTCGGGAAATGCAGTTTTCATAATTTGTCTTCTTTGCGGCAAAAGAAGGGGAAAAAAATAATCTGGATAGAAGAAAGGGAGAGATGAATAGCTGAAGAGTTTGGCTCGTCTAAAGATTTTTTTTTTCTTCTTCTCTTTTTCCCAAGCAGTTACACAAATTTGGGGAGAGGGGGGAGAAAAAAAAAGTGAAGCAGTGAATGAAGTCTTGCCATGTGCAGGGTTAAATGGAAACACACAATCAGACCATAACTCAGGGTGTAATTCAAGCCATACGGTTTGTCTGTCTGTTGACTCGAAAGGTTGTATCAAGGCTTGGCGAGGGAGGGGACTGAGAGGGGATAATCCCAACTTTTTCGTGATTCAGAAACCACTCCTTTGCAATTTGGATAATAGATCTCTCTCTCGCGACCACTCGCTAAACTTCAGAGTTAACTGTAGCTCGTGCTCTTTTCTCTCTCTCTCCTATCAGGTTGTTCATCTCTAAGGAGGAGCAACACCCTAACTGCAGGGAAATACGTCGTGCAGAAAACTAGGAAAACTTTTATTTTATTTTTTTTTCCCTTGGAGAAGCTGATTTCCTTCAGCAAGTGAGGAACGGTGGAGAAAATGAAGCCGAGTCCACGATTTTTCTTAGCTGGTTTTCTGTCTTTGATTCTGCAGACGGGGCTCTGCTATGGCATAAAATGGATGTAAGTACCTGGTTATCTCTCTCTGCATTTTTAAAGCCTTTGTGGGCATTGCTGATCTCTTCCCCATTTTTGCAACTATTTGTAAAGGTGTTTAAAGAGCAGCAGGCGCTGCATTTCTCCAGGCATTCATTGGTTTCAAGTGTGTGTACTAGGGGCTTGTGCTAACAATAAGTCTCCATCTTCTTTCCAAGATCTGCATGATTTAGGCTTGCTTTTTCTTCTCCTCATTGATACCAAAAGAAAGGCACACACTTGAATGCTCACAGGAGCCACTTCATGAAGTTTCTAGCCTCAGTTCCTGCCACGCTGGGAAACTCTCCCACCGGGATCCCTGGGTGTGTGGAGTAGGAGCTGAGAGCAGTAGGAGCAGCTAAGATAATCTCCAACCGCAGGGGATGCTTGACAGATAACGTTGTGTTTTTGTTTTTTTTTTTTTTCTGTGAACCTTTTAACCTTTGGATTTCATGAAGGGTGTTAAAAATGAGGTGGGGGAACAGGGAAGAGAGTGAAGAAATGCCAGGGAGTGTGGTCAAATCTGGATTGAGTTTCCTCGGAGGTAATGTCACTGCAAGCAAAGTGAAAATATCACTATCTCATTTCTTTGCTTAAGCAAGCAATCAATTAGTTGCTTACTGCAAAATAAACAAACAAGCCCCTCTGATACCCATCTGGTTCCATGTCCTTGATGAGTGATCTGTCTTTTCTACTCAGGTCACAAAATAAATAAAGAAATGTGGGCTAGCCTCAAGTGAACTACTTCCATAAAAGAAAAAACACAATAAAATGCAATGTCAGGAAGAGTCTGTTCTGCAGAGTATAGTGTGTTGAGACAAGGATCTTGGGGTTAGGTGGGGAAACTGAGACAAGAGGATCCTGTTTTACTCCTAATTCTGTGCTTTGTCTAGTTCCCATTCCACTGTCCCATCATTGTCATTTGAGGCTCTTCCCATGGCAACTTTTATAAAGGTTCTCTTAAGTTTGGACATCTTCATGTTAGATGTCTTGTTGGAGCCAGTGTCTCCACTGCCCTGCATCCACATGGGTATTCACCCTCTCCAGTGAGAGCTTTCTAACAAAAATATTAAGAGATGCCTTCTGGAGATGCCATGGACTTCAGGCAGCTGGTTGAGACCACCTCCCAACCTTTTCTATGCCTAAAGAGAAGCAGGGTGAATGTCTCCATGGCGCATTTAAATGCACATGGTCAGGCTGGAGGAATAGTCACCTACTTTAGAGCATTTGTGGTCTCTATGCTCTAAGGACAACCTTAGAAGTAGAGGGCAGTCAGGCTCTGATTTGCTGTTCACTATCTTGGCTTTACACCTTGTAGCAGTCACCACAGCTAAATTACACAGCCCGGCTAGTTCTTCCTGCCAGCTTCCACGAGTTCAATTTTGGGCACCTCAGTAGGAAAAAGGCATCGAGGTTCTGGAGTGCATCCAAAGAAAGGCAACAAAGCTGGTGAAGGGTGTAGAGAACAAGTCTTTTGAGAAGTGGCTGAGGGAAGTGGGGCTATTTAGTCTGAGGAAAAGGAGGTTGAAGGGGAGACCTTATTACCCTCTACAACTACCTGAAGGCAGGCTGTAGCCAGGTGGGTGCACTTCTCCCAAGTAACAAATGACAGGACAAGAGAAAATGGCCTCAAGTTGTGCCAGGGGAGGCTTAGACTGGATATTAGGAAAAAATTCTTCATTGAAAGGGTTGCCAAGCATTGGAACAGGCTGCCCAGGGAGGTGGTGGTGTCAGCATCCCTGGAAGTATTTTAAAGACATGGAGATGTGGTGCTGAGGGACATGGTTTAGTGGTGGTCTTGGTAGTGTTAGGTTAATGGTTGAGCTCGATGATCTTAAAGATATTTTCCAACTGAAACAAATCTGTGATTCTATTTAGGCTCTCAGCTCTGTGTATATCCACCTCCTTGCACAGGATGGGCATCTCCTCTCTGCAGGACCTTTAGCAGCATGCCCGTGGGCTGGCAGAGTATGCAACCTTTCTTTCTATGCAGCATAGAAATAAAGCTGTTT
>NW_008619325.1:21017-84624 GCF_000691845.1 Merops nubicus | reverse complement strand
CAGCAGGACACTGAACTACAGACCCGTAACTGGGTGGAGTGGCTCAACTATGTGCTTGGCATTAGTGCTCCACTTAAGCAAGGTGCTAAATCCAGAGTGAAGCACCTGGGTTCCCCCAAAAGGCAGGAGCAAGACGAGCTTCAGAAGGAACCTCGTAGTGTGGTGACAAGCTGTAGGCACAAAAAAAAGGCTGGAAGGCAGGACAATGTCCCTCATAGCTTTGTTAGCAAAACCAGCCTTTTGGCAGGTAAGTGGTTAAGCTGCAAGGGTTGCTCTTGGAGATTGGGTTGGGGGAGAAGATTTGGAGGAAAGAGGATGGGTTTGCTGCTCCTCCCCTTGCCAGCAGACATATCCCTTCTATCGAAAAGCAAGTGGGGAAGATGAAAGCTGGGATTAAAGTGGCATTTGAAGCATGAGCTGCATCCAGATGTGCTGCCAGGGCTCCTCTCACACCTGTTTAAAACCTGACAGAGATCCACACTCCCTGTCCCAGGGCACTTCCCAGCTGGGGTGCTGCCAGCTGGGATTTCACAAAATTCTGGTTTGGGTTTGTTTTTTTTTTTGTTGTTGTTGTTGTTTTTTTCATTTGCTGTTTCTTTTTTTTTTTTTTTTTCTGTGAAAACATGGGCCAGGTTTTCCACCCTCCCCATCAATTTTTTTTTTTTCTGTTCAGCAGTGATGCTGGCATCCTTGGGGCTCAGGGACCATCCCTGGGGCTTGGGCACCGTCCTTGGAGATCACACGGGTAAATTCTTGGTGAAGAGAGATCGTTGATACTGAATACCAAGTAATATCTCAAAGCTGCAATCCCAGCCCCAGACTGACACGCTGGGTGCTGTACAACCAAACCCTGCCCCTTCCCTCCCATGCTCGTGGATGGGGCGGGGGGAAGGTTGGAATGAAGAGGGAGGAAAGCGCTACAAGATGTTTTTGGTCATGGGCTCGTCTCAGCAGTCTGCCCGCTGGGCCGTTGTTGTAGGCACAATGCCAGAAGTGAGCTTCAAAGAGGATTTGGGAGGGGAGGGGGAAGATAAGGAGGTGGGTTTTACCAGCCTGGGGAAGAGGGAGCAACTGATATGAAAGGTGATAGGAAATTCAATTTTGATTCAGCGTGTGATGTAATGGCAGGAGGAGAGGGAGAAGAAAAACACACTTCAGCCGTTTAGGACTTCCCTGTAACACAAATATACCTGTAAATAAGTCAAAGTGGGGAGAAGGTAAAAAGGAACTATTTGGGTTTTTTTTTTATTTGGCTTATTTTTACGAGCTCTACAGTCCAGATCCCCAGCTGTTGTAAGTTGGCACTGTCCCCTCCCCTGCCCTAGAGGTGTGACGCACTGAGCATCCCCCATGGTACCTGGACAGTCAAGCATCTCATAAACTTGGTCTTGCTGCAGGAGAAACTTCCCATTTTGGCCTCCCCCACTCAAGCTCCAAGGAGGTGCTTGGGTGTAAAGTCAGGGTATGGACAGATCTTTTGAGGGTCAGAGCTTTCATGGAGACACAGCCTTCCCATTCCGTACCTGTGAGACCCTGAGTCTTTATTTTTGCACGTTGCTTTTTGAAATCTCTTTCCCATCCTTAGAGCAGGTTGGGGGTTGCTTCTTTTTGTGGTCCTCGGCGCTCGTTTTGCATCACAGCATCTGGGGAGGGAAGTAAGCCATCGGTTTCAATGGGACACATCTTAAGGCCAGAGCACACAGTAACTCCATTGCTCTTGCCCACCTCCTTTGCCATGCCCTTTAGCTTTCTTAGGGGGGGTTGGATTTGGACAAGCAGGTTGCTGGAACAACTTGTTTGGGTAGAGCTGAAAAATAAATGAGCACTAGAGGGAGCAGTGGCCAGATGTGCACACCACAGAGGTCGGCAGATATTGGGATGTCCAGGCATGAACTGGCTTTTTAGGCACTTCTGCCTCCCTGGGGGTTGGTATCTCCTCTGCCCAAGAGCCAAGACGTAGGTTGGACTGTCTCTCTGTATTGACTGTCACCTTCAATGCAAGAGTGGTTGCAAAGAACACAAATGCAGCAAGCTATTTTTGCGTGGCTTGCAGGATCAGCTTGTGACAAGTGGTGGCGTTAGGAATCCCATCACTTTTAGGTGGAGCTCGGTCACTGCCTGTCCTTGTTGTGGTGGTGATGCCCCCATGCCCTCTGGAGCCATCTCTAGCTGAACGCTGTTGCCAACTACAAAGTCAGCTTTGCTGCACGATGCCCATGATTAAATCACAGCCCTTTAGGAGCAAACTCTGGCTTAGCCCTGGGTCTTGGCGAACCCAAGATGTCCCCCAGCTCACCATCCTCGAGCAGCACTGCAGCCTTTCTGCAGCCAGCAGAAGGCAGGGCTGAAAATGGAAAGATCTTGTGCTTCCCAGCAGCGCCTGCTTCTCTCCTTCAACCTGGGGTGGGGGGGAGCTGGGACACTGGGGCACGGGCGCCTCTGAGGAGACCGTCTGCCTGGCAAGGGGGCTGCTAGATGAGCTGCTGTGAAAGGACTGCAGGATGGGGACAGCGGGAGGGTTGTGGGCTGGGGGCGAGGAGCAGGGGGGGACAAGGGCTTTGAAGTTTGCTCTTCGCTCTGTAGGCAGCTCGGGAAAACTTGACAAAGCTCCATGGCCTTCCTCGGTGCTTGGGGAGCCAACTGGCCGCTGGCATCGACTTCAGTCAAGCTTGGGCTGGAAGTCAATGGCCTTGTGCCCACTACTGCCAGTGCTGGATTTGGCACCATATCTGAAAGCAGCTCTTATTTTAAGCTTTTCCTTCAGGGTTGATTTTCTCCCCCCACACACTCTCCTCTTCCTTTTCTTTTCTTTTCTTTTCTTTTCTTTTCTTTTCTTTTCTTTCCTTTCCTTTCTTTCTTTCTTTCTTTCTTTCTTTCTTTCTTTCTTTCTTTCTTTCTTTCTTTCTTTCTTTCTTTCTTTCTTTCTTTCTTTCTTTCTTTCTTTCTTTCTTTCTTTCTTTCTTTCTTTCTTTCTTTCTTTCTTTCTTTCTTTCTTTCTTTCTTTCTTTCTTTCTTTCTTTCTTTCTTTCTTTCTTTCTTTCTTTCTTTCTTTCTTTCTTTCTTTCTTTCTTTCTTTCTTTCTTTCTTTCTTTCTTTCTTTCTTTCTTTCTTTCTTTCTTTCTTTCTTTCTTTCTTTCTTTCTTTCTTTCTTTCTTTCTTTCTTTCTTTCTTTCTTTCTTTCTTTCTTTCTTTCTTTCTTTCTTTCTTTCTTTCTTTCTTTCTTTCTTTCTTTCTTTCTTTCTTTCTCTTTCTTTCCTCTTCTACCAAGGAGGTGGTGGCTTTCCTAGCACTTATGGTTCCCAAACCAGGGCTGTTGCAGGGCTGCGTGACAGAGACATGGGCTTCCTCTGACTAGCAGGAGCTTAGACAAGGTTATTGTAACAATCCTGCAAGTCTTTTTTCCAGATGAAAATCTGAGAAAATAAGAATCCTGCAGGTTAAAAGCCTTCAGTGGGATTGAATGCAAAAAATGCCAAATCTCTGCTTCTCTTTATTAAAGTTTACCACACACTTCACTCTCCATGGCCGTGTAATTTTGTCTAAATCTTCTTGTTTCACCCAAATCCCTCCAGATTAAGAACAGGTTTAAGAACAGGCATAAAGAAAGAGAGTGCCTTCACAGAAAACAAAGCAGGCAATTTGGAGCAAAAATTCATAATTTCACCAACAGTTCCCAACTCTGTGAGACCTCCTTCGGTCACATCACACAAAGGAGGATGGGGAGATGCCCTTCAGAAAGAGCCCACATTGGAAAGAGAGGAGATCCTTCCACCCTTTGCGGGTATTTTAAAGGGCACCAAGGCTTCACTGCTCAGTCCAAGGAGTTTTTCTCCCTTTGGATTGACCAGGAGCAGTGTCCCACTTAGAGTGGTGCTTGTAAACCAAATAATGTGTGTCTTTCACTCAGCATGCCTGCTCAGATCTGAAGATACTTCTCTCAAGCTGCTGCTCCTATGAATAATCTTCTCATGGAGCCCAGATCTGCAGGAGTGAGCCCATACCTCTCAAAGGACCTAAAACTGTAGAGCATTCATGTTTTCAAACGAATTTATTAACTGCCTGAGATAATTAAAAGAGTAAACGAAAGTCATGACCCATCCATGCATCATATTTCCTCTGTAATTATGTTTATGGTTTTCTGTCAGTGCCCATAACTTCAATTCAAAGCCCTGCTATGCTATATATAAAGCAGGAGGCATTTGGTTTGAGGGCTGTTTATTTAAAGGGATGGGTCAAATATGTACATTAAAAAAAAACAAAAAAAAAACCAAACCCAAAACACCTAAATAACCACCGCTCGGTTGTCCTCAGCTTTCTGGAGAGTGAAGGATGGAGCCAGAGAGTCAAGGGAGGAGAGCACAACATTAGCAGCAGGAAACATTGAAAAGCAGCATTTATAGGGTGGCATCAGGTAAAATCCCCATATGTTGCTCCTCAGATGAAGGGTGTGAGTTCAAAGAAAGATGTTCTTCAGGGATTTTTACCCAGACTGAGGACTAAAGGCTGTTCTGCTAACTATGTCCTTGAGGGATGCTTTATTCAAGCTGGCTGCACCCCTTTGGTTCCAGGTTCCTTCCCAGGGCTTGTGGTCAACAGAGACTGGGTGGAGATGGGAAAGAGACCCACCACCAAATCCCACCATGGACAAGATTCTCCTGGGGGAAGGTGATTTCCTTTCCACTGGCATATGAATGGACTTTGTTCCCAAAAAAATGTCCTTTACAGGTGGTGGGCAACCCTCCCTGGTGCTGCCAGAAGCTGGGGAGCATGAAGGGTTGATGCCTTGCCATGGGGAAGGTATAAAGCCACAAGGGGTGGAGAAGACATTCCTGAAAGTAGGATAGAAACTGAGCAAACCTGAGCTGTCCGGGCATGGACTAGATGACCTAATAGTCCTCTCACATTCCTCATCTGTGATTTATAAAGGCACTTTTCGGTCTCAGCGAGTGACTCCAGTAACTGTGAGTTTTCTTTTCCATCTCCATTACCCTTTACTTTTTCCTCCCAACACTTGGAGATGTTTCCAATTATAGGTTCTCACAAGCAAAGGCATGAAGTTCAGGCCTGGGAGATGTTCAGAAAACACCTTCCTGCGTCTTGCATTTTTATTCTTGGCGAGCTCCCTGGAGCTCAGCTCATTGGATGAGAAACAGCCATTGCTGCCATTTACTGAGTTCTCCCTCATATGGCCATGATCCTTCCTCTGTTGACTGTCTGGCAGATATTTTTCCCTCTTCCATGAAGAAAATTTCTTTCTTGTTGCGTTATAAATCTGCTTCTCCAATGGTGATCATTTCAGGCCGTCTGTAATAACATAATCTCATTGTATCACATCCCTTTTTTCCACAATGGAGATGAGTTTCAGTCTGAACTCAGCTCTCATCCCAGCGCATAAGTGGTTATTTCTTCTGTTCCTGACTTGTCTGCAATGGTGAGATGCAGGTACCTCAGTGCAGCCTTCCAGGTCCTCTAAAGGTGCCGAAGACCTCTATACAGGATAAGAAAATATGGTGCAGGACAAAGGAGATATGTTTCCTCCTGGCTGGAGGCACAGGTGAAACATCTCAAGGCCTCTAAAGTGTCACTCAGCACCTCTGATCAGACAGCTGAGCTGGTGCCCCATAGTACAGCATCCCTCAGAGACATAGAGCATTCTTCATTTGCCTGAACCTCAGGCAGTGAAGCTCTCTCCTTTCGTCTGCCTCACCCTGCCTGCTTGTTTTGCTGCTGGGACATACTGTGCTTGAGTATTTATCATTTTTACTCTATTAGTGACGAGCTGCTTTGGCCTTTTGCCTGATTTTCATTTCAGCTCATTCCTGAGAGTTGCTGATAGGCTTTCTGGGATAAGTTCTCACAGGTTTCTGGTGCCAAGTGCTAGGGGCTGGACTCATCTCACTCAGCTCTGTGCTCACACAGTCCAGATGTCTGCGTCCAGAGCTTGCTGCCTGGGTTGCCCCTATAGGCAGTGCAGAAAATGAGCACTTCTAGGGTGTGATGTTCTCCTAGAGTATATCTCAAAAGCACATCAGGCTAATTACTCCCTAGACGTGGCTTTTTTCTTTCCATGGTATGAAGTAGGACCCTGGAGGACTACCATGAGGTCCACACTGTAGAGGTTTGCAGACAGGTGTCATCCATACTGTCCAAAGACTCATTCCTCTACCTTCAAGGAAAGGATATATTTGAGATACCTGAGCATCCAGAATCAACCACATTGAACCAGCAGGCTTTTTTGTCTACCAGCACAGGTACAAGTCTAAGGCAGGATAAGTTGCCTTCTGGAGCTGCCCCTCTCCAGACAGGGAGCATTGCACGAGTAACAGTGTGCAAGGGACCAAGATGAACTACAGGGCAAAATTTCTGAAAATTAAGTGCTCCACTTTTTCCTTTCCACTTGAAATTCCCTGGCCAAAACTTTTATTCACTGTATATTTAATGGACCTCTTTAAATATATGTATGATGTAGATATTTACCTAGCTAGCAGAGTGGTGGTTTCCCTTCCAAGTTTGCCGCTGGTTATTTAGTGCCAGAAACACCAAACTCCAGCCGCCTGGGAATTTGTCAGTGCAGACCTACTCAGCCCTAGAAAGGATTGTAGCTTTTCCCTGCTGGAAGAGGGGTTAGCAGTTGTGCAAAGCCCAGAGAGAGCTCCAACATACACAGCAGCTGGTTCAAGCCAACCTTGAGGGAGCTGGTGGAACATAGATGCGTTTTCCTGAAAACCCAAGATCAGAGCTAATGACCCCAATCTCGGTTAGGGCTCAATTTTAGGTCCATTTCCGTCTCATTTAACTTCTGAAGGACGTAGATGTTACAGTAATAAAGGGAAATGCACCCAGAAATGTGTCTGCTAATAAGCCAAACTAACCGAGATGGCTTAGGATGAAACTGGAAGGCAATACATTTAAAAAGGAGAGAAGGAAATATGTGTTAAGGCAGTTGTGTTGCCAGGAGCAGATGCCAGTTACTGATGCAGCCAGCGAGAAAGTTGTTTTATGGGAACGAATAACATTTATGACTACCCTAAGCAGGTCATAAAGACACAAAGAGAGTTACACACCAGGCTTGGGGAAGAAGAGCACAGACCTGTACAATGCATGGCAGCATTTGCATTTTTATTCTCTTTTACCAGGAAATGTTGGGAATCACACACGAGAACCAACGGAGTCTTTGGGGTAGTGGTGTTTTCTTCCATGGTAACATATGTGCAGGTGCTGGTGGGTCCTTCACAGTTTGGACAGTGGTGCTATCTCTGCACATAGTCTGATGGTGTTTCTGCACTATGGATTTTGAGACTAGAGAAACAGTTATTTACAAGCAACAGTAACGGAACTGGTGGAGGCCTTTGGTGTTAATTCTAAGAGAAAGCATCTGTTTGGTGAACTCAGTGGCTTTTCCCTGGGCCTTGCAGGGGATTTTCTCTATAATTAATTACATGACATTTAGCATGATTCGCAGAGAGTGTGTGAGACAGATGCTGAATCTAAAACACTGATAACACCAACTTCAATGTATTTTTTTTTCCCTGAATACCACAGTCTTGGAAAGATCCAGCTTTTTGTTATTGTGGAGCCGATGGATCATTTTTCATTCTGTTGGGAGGTCTGTCCTCTTCATTCTTTAGCAAAAAACCTTCCCATAAAAATTTACACATTCAGTCAGCTTGACATATGTCCCAGGAGCTTTGTCCAGGCTTCCCTAGATAGTGGAGAGAAATGCCCACTTCTAGAGGGTGTTTCTTCCCACCTACCTTAAACACCTACTTCAGATGAGATAAATCACTCTTCATAGTCACCTCTCTTTCTCACCAGCTTAAACCAAGCACCTATTCACAGGTAGCTAAAATTAAATCAGATGAACACAGGCCAAAGCATTCACTGCACCGGAGGTAGTGGAGAAATTAATATTGACCTGGCGATCACCTTTTTTTTGTGGGTTTTAATGGCTTTTTGCATATGCTTGTTTCCTCAGAGCTCTGTCCAAGACTCCTTCAGCTTTGGCCTTGAATCAAACCCAGCACTGCAAGCAGCTCGAAGGCTTGGTGGTTTCCCAGGTGCAGCTCTGCCGCAGCAACCTGGAGCTCATGCAAACCATCATCCAGGCAGCACGGGAAGTGATAAAGACCTGCCGTAAAACCTTCTCAGACATGCGGTGGAACTGCTCTTCCATTGAGCTGGCTCCTAATTACCTGCTGGACTTAGAGAGAGGTAAACAGCACTGCTGGCTCAGCCAGGGAGATGAGTGAGTAGAGTCAGGCAGTGTGTGTATGCGTGTGGGGCTGGGGAGGGTCTTGTTACCAGGGGAGGGACTGCGTGGAGGGGCTACAATAGCCTAATTGTCCTGTTCTCTGAGACCACGCTCATCATTGTGGTGCCAGTCGTGCCCAAGAGTTCTTGAGTCCAAGATCTGGTCTCCCACAGCTCTTACAAAGCATCCTACCAATCTGCTCTGCTCATCCCATTAGGAGTCCTGGTGCACTTGCTCACAGCCGCGGAGCTGCTGCTCAGGGCATGCAGACTTCTCAAGAAGCACAAGCTACATCTGAGGCAGCCCAGTCAGCTTTCATGGGTCAGAGCATCCTTGCACTGTTGTGCTGCAACTCTATGGCCTTCCACCACCTCCCTCAGCTCCATGCATGCCAGGTCCATGACCTGCTGGCAGGCAGCATCTGGAACAGGGGGAAAAGGAGGCAGGAGAGTCCACGGGGCAGAGGCTTCTGCATATGCTCCAAGAGCAGATCATGCCACGATGGACAAATTGCCTAAGTCCATGTGCCTCCTTGCCCTATTGAGCTGTTGCCTCGTGTTGAAGAGCTCAGTTAGGAAATGTGCACCAAGATGGTGATGCCATGGGAAGTCTCAGCTGCAGGGAGCTGGTGTGTTTGCTGCTTTGAGGGGCGTAGATTGTGTGGGTCTGTTCTTGGGGAACATTTAGCTGTCCCAGGAGGCTGAGCTAGAGTTCTTGTCTTTTTCAGGCACAAGGGAGTCAGCATTTGTGTATGCCCTTTCTGCTGCTGCCATCAGCCACACCATTGCCAGAGCCTGCACCACCGGGGACCTCCCTGGCTGTTCCTGTGGTCCCATCCCAGGTGAGACACCTGGACCTGGGTATCGATGGGGAGGATGTGCAGACAACCTCAACTATGGTCTTATCATGGGGTCCAAATTTTCAGATGCTCCCATGAAGATGAAAAAATCAGGATCACAAGCCAATAAACTGATGCATCTGCACAACAGTGAAGTAGGGAGACAGGTAACAAATCCACGAGAGTTATTGTAATTGTACAATCATCTGCAGTGGTCGGTTGCTCTGTGAGGTTCAGTGGCTCTCTCAGCTAGCGAAAGGAGCAGGTTTCTCCCAAATTGCTCTGAACTCCTTTGGCCTGCTGAAGACTGTGGTTACATAACTCACGCTGGGACTCAGGAGGTCCCGAACGCTATCCTCAGTCCTTTGTAACCATGGGTGGGATGTCTCATGGCCACTCTTCCCACTGCCAAGGATGGCTCTGGCTTGCTTACCTCAGGAGGCGTGGTGGGGATGGGTCCCATCCTGCTCTGCCAAGGGTGTTGTGCAGGCGAGTGTGTAAGCGCTGTGTAAGCATGGAGGATCATCATCCAGCAGCAGCTGCCTCCCAGCCATCCCTGCAGCCAGGAGGGATGAGTTTTCCATTACAAACTGCTTTGCTACTGATTATTCCCTTATCTGAAAGAAGCTGCTTTTCAGATCTTGCATCCAGCGGAGGGATAATTCTTACCATGTGCAGCGATTGGTGTGCACCGAGGTGCAAAGCCCTCCATGCAGCTAGAGAAATGAGTGGGGGGCTGTAAAGGTGACCCCCTGCACCCCTCTCTGGGGCTACAGCAGCTCCCTGGGCTGGTTCTACCACACAGCTTGGTCCCTCCAGAGCTGCCTGTGCTTGGGCGCTGGAGCAGATAAAACTTGGAGCATGTTGAGCTCGTTGGCAGCTTACTGTGTAGCTACAGGCTGAACTCACCTTTGCAGAGCACAACCGTACCAAACTTCCCTCCCCTGGGTGTATTTCTCTACCATTCCCACTCTATCTGTGTTTTATTTTTGTAATTTATTGAGTTTTTGGTTTAATTGCAAGGGGCAAAGTTTTGTTTGGGACATAGCTTTGCCACGGTTGGTGCATTTGTCCCTTCCTGGCAGCATCCTGCCATGTCCCATAGAAATGACACCAGTGCAGAACCAAAGTGAAAGGCTCCTATGGCCACATGGCCACCAAAAAGGCAGGGTGATAGTGCCCTGAATTCATCAGAGCCTTGACATCTTTGTTACCCAAAGCCCAAAGCTGCTGGAGGCAGAAATGGATGTTAATTATCTGTTTATGGTTTGCTTTGATTTTCAGCTCCTGAGGAATTTAGACAGTGAAAATGTAGCCTGGTGTAGATATCTGATCAAAATCCAAAACATTCTTCTGTCTACTGGCTGCAAAGGTGCCTTGGTGAAAGTAGTCCTGAGCTGGTAGTGATGGCCAAGGAGCTGTGGGATATCATTCCCTTTGCACAGCACTCTGCACTACAGCAACTGTGCAGAGATCAGAGCAGCAGTCCTTTTCTAGAGCAGTCCCTGCTAAGAAAGTGTCTTCATTAACAAGCTTGTGGGATGTTTGGAGGTAAGAGAAGGGCATTTCCTAACTCCTGCATTCCTTTTTGCAGGTCTTGAAAGCCTCTCTTGAAATGAAATGTAAATGCCATGGAGTTTCTGGGTCATGCTCTATCAAGACCTGTTGGAAAGGCCTTCAAGAGCTGCGAGACATTGCATTGGACCTCAAAAACAAGTATTTATCAGCCACCAAGGTCGTTCACCGACCCATGGGCACACGCAAATACCTCGTGCCAAAGGATATTGATATCAGGCCGGTTAAAGAGACAGAGCTGATTTACCTGCAGAGCTCCCCGGATTTCTGCATGAAGAATGAAAAAGTGGGGTCACACGGGACCCAGGACAGGTGAGGGTTTCTGCAGTGGGCACTGACTGCACCCTGAGCTCCAAAGAGGGAAGAGGAAGAGGGAAACATGTAAGAATAAGAGACAAATAACTGGGGAGGTAGCACGTGCATGCAGGTAGAGGACTTCTCTAACATATAGTGTGGTCTACAGATGTCTAAGCCTCTTAGTGGTGACTGTGACCAAAATATGGCTGCAGACACATTCTATGTTATACAAGCAAGTGTAAGATACATTTTAAGGAACCTATAATGATCAAGCAGCTGCTTTATACTGTAATGAATCTCTCCAAGTCATTTCTTGCAGCCACTGCTGATGTGATGGGTTGTTACTCTACTGTAAAACTCCTCTAAGCAGGCAAAAGTTCACCCAGTCAGGACGAGCACTTCCAGGCAGCCCTTAAAAAAGCCCTTTAAACTACAAATGTGGACATTCAGAAGTTTTCCCCCACTGTATTTGAAAAATTCAGGTGTGCTTGTGTTGCTTGTGTTTCTGCAGAGGAGTTTCTTTATCTCATTAATTTCACTGATTTAAGGTCATCATACCCAGCCTCCACTGGGGACCATGCTGTCCCCTTTCACAGGCAGCAGACTTGCCTGTCTCTTCCTGTTAGATATTTAATTCCCCCCAAGACAAACCAATTCCCTGTTTCAGCAGTCCGAGCATCTGTAGATAGGCAACAGACCCTTTGACAGGCAAATAATTGCATATTTCCAGAATTTCGCAGAATTACGCAGAATTTCCAGATTTTTTTGTTTGGTGGCTGCAATGGCTGGATTTCAAGCTGTCTCATTAGTTGATATCTGCTGGCTTGTCTTTCTTCAGGTAGTTTGTATAATTCTTTGCCTTTTGTGTTACTCTGTGGTGGAGACTTAGGTGGTCAAGTTGCAGGGCGCATGCCTCTGCCCTTTTGTGGAGTGTCTTCAGTTTAACTCTCGTTGGCTGTAGTGGTATTTGGACCACTTTGGTTCAATGGAGAGAAGATTTTGATGTAACAGAGATGAAGTAAGTGACCCAAATGCAGAAGAGATACTCTCTGGATACCTTTGTTTCATATGACTCATTTGGTGAAGGGATTTGAGAAGCTATTCTTTGGCAACAGCTATTTAATCTGGAACTACAACTCTGTAGACAACATATCAGTATTTAACTGGTGGAACTGATAAGGAGATGACAATAGTTGAGTGAGACAAGTGTGTCCTTTTCATTCTCTGATGTTTAGTGGCAGTTAAGACTTTTCTATGCTCCAAAACCAACAGCTGGACTGTTCTACAGCAGTACTTATCTGGGAGCTCTGTGGTGGGAACACTAGGCTGATGTTCATCACCAGTCCAGTGGTGGAGCAGTAGTTAGCAAATGAAGATGTTAATGAGTTACTGAGGATTATACAGAAAAAGCATGTGTTGAAACTGTTTTCTGAGGGAAAAATCATTTGAGTAGTGGTGATGTTTTTGTGGGTTTGTATGGATTTTGACAAATTTGTGTCTTGTAAAGACCTCTTTGTTTTACCACTTTGTTTTGCAATGGAGAAAATGGTAGAAATTATTTGGAAATTAGTTTATAGGAATTGTGTGAAATCAACAGGTTGTGTCAAAACCGAACTGAATCCATTACAGATTTGCCAAGTAAAACATTTTCCATGAGCTGAAATACTTTCAGAGGGAGGGAGGCATAAAATTCTTCATCTAATTTTTTTTTACGGCAGGTTTTGCCTTTTTATCCTAGCTAGGGATTAAAAATATGTCAAGGACTTGAATGATTTTTTTTTTCTTTTTCTGAACATAGGAAAATGTATGTTGCAGGCGTCTGTTTATCCCAAGCTGGGCGACAGCAGCGATTGTGAGCCTGCCAGGGAAGGGTCCACAGGAAGTGAGATTGAGTGAGGATTTAGAGGACCGAGATATTGAGGCAGGAGGGGATGACTTTCAAAAGGAACCTGTCAAGAAATAGTCCTGATTCTTGGATGTGCAAGATGGTGATGGCTGTGGGAGGGGAGGAGGGTGAGATAGGCTCGTGTTGAGCTGCAGGCATCTTCCAGGCCAAGTTTTAAGGTCACATGTAGTTAGGCTTATTTTCATCGCAATCCATCTGCCAGCTCTTGAGGAGATGCCTGGTGTCTCAACATTGGCATGTTTAACACAAGCCATAGCAGACCCTTTTCTGCATTAAATTAGCAGAGGAAATAAGAGTAAAATGCAGGCAATGTGTCTGAAGATGGGTCCTTTCTTCCCAGGGGGAGCAAGGAAAAGGAGGGGAGCTTCCCTCACCTCCTCCTCCCATGGATGCCTTTTTCCCTTTTTGTAATTTTTTGCTCCTGAAGAGGACATCTAAATGTATTTTAAACACAGTGGCTCTGTTCCAGCCAGCCACGGGGCTGCAGAGATAGCATCTTATGACAGAGATGAGGGGAAGGAATATGAAAGGGATGTTGTTAGAGAGGGCAGGGAAAAATGTTCTTTGTACTTACTCCACAAAGATGTAAAAGGACTTGCATGGAAATAGTCCAAACAGGTTTTTATTTTATAACTCAAATCCCAGATAAGTCTTAATATTTCATCCTTGTACACATCCGAATTTTCTGAGGGAAAATCTCCCTCTTTCCTACTAGGCTAATTTTAAGGTCTTTTAGGATGTTTGCAGTCATAAAGAGATTTTTATTGGTGGTTCCTCAGTTCATTTCTCTCTGCTTCCACCACCTTCCTATTCCCCCTTTGGCCTTTTCTTGGCCATGAACATTGGTGCAGGGATCAGCTGCTGAGATTTTACAACATAGACCCCTTTCACTATGCTCTGGAAGATCTTGATCTGGGCAGCTTCAACACCTTTCCAGCCCTGCTTTCTGCATCAAAAGGGGTGCAAAATGGAGGGGACCCCACTATCAACCCCTTTTCCTGTTACTGGATTAAAAAATTCAGATTGTTAGATTTTTGTTACAAAGAATGAGTAATGCAAAATTACTTGCATCATATGAAGAGAAAGTCCTTTCCTCCCTCCCTCTCCTCCAGCTCTGGTGCTTGCTCAGAGCATGCTGGAAGCAGAAGCAGGAGAGAGGTTGATGGCTAGGTTACAACACCTTGGATGTATTTGATTTCACTGTGTACTGTAGGAAACAATCTTGCACCAGCAGGTGGGTGGAAGGGATAATCTAATCGGTGACTTCCATCTCTCTAATTATCCTGCACATTATGTGGATTTACTGCATGTTTTTCAGGCAGGAAAGGGAGTTGAGCTACCTTGTAGTGGAACTGGGTGAAAATCCACTCGGAAAACATGTACCCAGCTACTCAAAAGCTTTCAGAGCTCTTTTCTGAAAGGGTTTCAAAGCTTTCTTTAGGAAAAGCCTGAAATGTTTTCTAAGACACCTTGGCCTTTCATAGTTTGTTGAAATTAGAAATGGTTTGGAAATCTGCACACCTCCAAGTGCTTGGGGTGTATCCAGATTTCAAAGTCAGGGAGCTGAACCCAGACCTGAGATGTGAAGCCTCTTTGAAGTGCTCAGAATCTGATTAAGGAGCTGACTTAATTCTTGATCTGATTAAGGAGCAACCGGTGTCCAAAGCTCCTTCAATCACAGCCCTCCTCAACTCCATCCAAACTCCATGTGCTATATGCCACCATCACACTTTCATAGCCAATAAAAAAATGGTCTGGAGAAAAAGCTAAAGAAGCTGATCTGTGGAGCAGCAAGTGAATTATACAACTTCCAAAACAGCAAATTAACCACTGGGAAAGAATGTATACGTTCCCATTTCAGAGGTTTCTTGGACAAAAACACCCTATAGCTAATTTTTTAATAAAGCAGTTCAGTTTCTCCTGCCTGAAAAATTTGTTGTCAGCTTTGAGTAGACGATAAATAATAGCAGATTATGAAACTGAGATCTCTTCTGTGAGAAAAGAAGCAAAAGTATTAACCTTCTTTATCAGTAGGGTCCAATGGATCATATTTCAAAGGCTGTTTAAGGTCCCTTATGGGATCCAAGGAAAGGGAAATTCTGCCATGCATGCAAAAGCCTCCAGCCCCTCAAGCCTTGCAGAGATAACTGAGCTGTTTATTACTGATCTCTCCCAGAGCAGCCCTGGAGCCAAGCAAATGCTCCTCCCACCCTACTGAAGATAGGAAGGAGCTTCCTTATGTTGCAGAAATTGGGATGCAACGTTGTGCTGCAGATAAGCTGGGCTGATCAGCTACCACTCCTTAGCTGACTCACTTTGGTAATGAACATGGATGTTCTTTGGTGGGTGTCACTTGCTCACATATTCATAGAATCATAGGATGCTTTGGGTTGGAAGGGATCTTTAAGGTCATCTAGTCCAACCCCCCTGCAGGGAGCAGGGACATCTGCAACTAGAGCAGGTTGCTCAGAGCCCCGGCCAACCTCCCCTGGAATGGTTCCAGGGATGGGGCAGTGACCACCTCTCGGGGCAACCTGGGCCAGGGGCTCACCACCCTCAGTGTAAAACATTTCTTCATTCTATCTAGTCTAAATCCCCCTCTTTTAGTTTAGTCTAAAGTGTCTCCCAGGGTGTCTTAGCCTGGTATGTTTTCTTAGATTTCTAGCTATTTAAAGCTAGCTGAGCAGGCATCTGTGGCTCAGTGGTGACTGCAGACACTTTGTGACTGCTGGTTACCTCTTTGGCGTCTTGGTGGTCCCAACAGCAGGGCTGATCAAATGCTGCAAAGAAAGGATGCAATACTTTTCAGTTTGCAGTGGCAGCCCTTGATACCACTTGCTCCTGACACCTTAAAAATATGTGATTGTGTGGGCAGGGAAATTTCTTAGAAGGAGCACTCATATTTAGATGGGGAAGAGTGGTAGTTCTGGGTAGACAACAGTTATTGGTGTTTGGTTTTTCATTCCAGCCTCTTTTAGTTTCTTTCGCTGTGTGAAGGCACCAGAAGCAGTATGATGAACTTTGACATTGAGTAGATTATAATGTATACAACAACTTAGTAATTTCTAGAAGTCTTATCAAGTGTGCTACCTTTTTTAATGGAATCCAACAAACAATGCATAACAAATAGCAAATAATTCTTATGTGACTATCCCAGAAGTTTAAACTGGAGGCAAGTCAGAAAAAGCTTTCTGTCCCTGCCACCTGCAATGCTATTTCTACTTCTAAAGTGCTCGTAGCTGGTGCCCATGTCAATAGTTAGGCCAGATGTGATTTTTTTTGGCTTTTTCTCAGTTAATCCCTGAGGTAGTTTGAATCCTTCCCTCTTTGAGAGACATGGATTTGACCATAAAATTTCCTGAGCAGATTCGTGAATAACAAATTTGTTGGTGGAAAGATTAACTTCACACTGTAATATTGCAGGGGATAGTGAATTCTGCAGATAAAAAATAGCAGCCAGGTCTCCTAAATGTATTTAGTCCCTCTGCATCAAACCTGCATTGGATTTAGGGAATAACAGAGGCTGGGAATGACTTTCCATGGAGCCAGATCTTTATAAGGAGCAAGACTGAACTGAGACCACCTAGGTTGTTATCAAAGATGTTTGTCTACCCTGGTCTTAAAAACCAGTTTCCCTAAACAACCTGTTCCAGGGGTTTTACTGTCCTCAGAATTATGTTTTTCTTAAGCTTAATTCAAATTAATCATAATCTCAGATCAAACTAATAATTTATTTTCCTCTTTCCTCAGTGTATAAAGAACATTTCTTCTCTCTCCTTTTTACAATAATCCTTTAAGGATGGGAAGACACCTCTTACAAACTTCTCTAAATAGTTTCCTTCTTCCTTAGCTATTTTCTGATCTGCTTCTCTGACTCTTCTGGGAATATTCCCATGTTTTTCTGGATCTTTCTCAGTGTGTTGCTTACTTTGCATTTTACTCCACTCTCACAAGATGCTCTCAGCTCTTTTTGCCCCACCGTTATCCACAATTTTTCAAGCTCACTCTCTACTCCTCATTAATGAAAATACAGGCTGGTTCCAGGATCTCCCTTGACATCTCCTTGCTGACATGTACTATTGATAACTCTCTTTCGTACAGTTGTTCAGTGTCAGTCTCCAGTCGTTCCTTGTGGGTGAGAGAGCAATTTAAAAGTAATTAAGATTCTGCCCTCAAAATCTTACATGAAGCTGTGCACTTTGGTGTATTTTTAGCAATGTCCATTGCATTACACACCTCCTTGGGGATTTGAGTTATTTTTCTCTTTCTTTTATATACTGCTGTATGACTTGACATTACCAAAGCAAGGGGCACTGAAGAAATGCATAGGAATTTGATTTAAAAGATAAAAAAAAAATTACTTCTTTACACAGAAGTACTGTCTCCTAGGACTTGTGGCTGCTGGAGTTCACAGAGACAGATGGTTTCCCTGAAGCCATAAAAGGATGAGGTGAATGCATGGCCAGGATGCCCACAAGGGAATACTGAGATGTCTAGGCAGGAACATAACTTCTATCATCCCTAATGCAACAGCCCAGGTGCTGGTGGTGTATGAGGAAAAAGACTACAAAAAGTGGCCAAATTTGTGCTTAACTCCCTGAACATCATCTCCCACAGGCACTGGGAGATGCACTGCTCCAGGCAGGCAGTTCCTGTGACTCAGAACGACTTTTCTTACGTACTCATAAGCAGCTTCCGTTTATCAATAGGACTGATGAAGTGAGATCTCTGTGGACATCTGGTCCATCTTTGTCATAGTGTGTCGTTATTGTGGGTGACACAGTACAGAGTTAGCCTCAGTTTGGCTCTCAGATGCCATTTGGGCAACCAAAAAAAAATCTACCCTTCTATCTCCTGATGGGACAGAAGTGAAATGGGATCCACAATGAAATTGTGTGTCATCTGCCTGCAGCTTTTATATTTAAATCCTCCAGGAGGTAACTGTGAGATGGTTTAGCCTCTCCATCTGTGATAGGGCTCTTGGAAGTTCTGGGATGTCTTTCACCATCTTTGCTAAGGAGCTACCCCTGTAATGAGGCTGTTGGATGTATGGCAGTGTTTCTGCACATGAGGGCTGAAAAGGGGAGATTTTGGACAGGCATACTGAGTGGGATTTGTCCAGTCAGCAGGGCTGACCTCCTCCCTTCTTCCATAAAGAAGGAAAAAGCACAATGTGACAATGTGAAAGCCTGTTCCTGAGCCAGGACCTTGGCTGGGACTATGGCCGAAGCATTGTTTTTCAGCGGTCTTCCAAGTGCTTCTAGAGGTCACAGTGTTGTGTTAAGATGCAATCGCCTACTTTCGTATTTTCTCTCTGAGGCTCAGGAGGAGGGCATTTCTCTGAGTTGCTGGACTCGTGCTGGACCAGGCCCAAAACAAATGAGATTGAACTTAACCCATCAGCGGGGAGGCTGGTGAGATCGCAGCCACGGGCTCTGAAAGCAGATGCTCGGGGGCAGCTTCTGTGGGTAAACTCTGGGCTCATTTGTCGTCCCCTACTTACTTTTTGTGTATATAGATACAGCTGAGAAACTAGCTCTGTTTCAGCTTGTTTAAAGAAAAATAAAGATAATTCATCCTGTGCTTTAAAAGAGAAAACAAAATCTCTGGTTAGTGGCATTGTCAGGAAAGTTTTCTAGAAGCTTATTTAGGTTCAAGATGGGGTCAAAAGCTTTGTTTTGGCTATTCAACTCATCCATCCAGAATGTTCCTCTTCCCTTCTCCAAAACTGAGGGAACCCTGAGGATTTTTAAATAAGATTCTGAGCTTTTCCTTTCTTTATTTCAGGCTGGGGAGATGAGGACAGCTATGAAAATTTATATCTCTTAGCATATTCACTTTTTTATGCAGACAGCAGTAGTGCATGCAAGGAAAGGGAGATTCCATGTCCAAAAACAACAGGTCAAAGAGTTTTGTTCTTGATTTGAATGGGGCAAATTTATCTGTCAGGTGCTTTGTACATTTGGGGAGTAAATATCCTTAATGGTGAACTGCAGTCAGAGTGGACCCATATTCTTGCTCTTGGCCTTTTTAATGAGCTCTCAGTACAAGGTGGCACGGATGCAGTGCATATCCCTCACCATGCTTCTGCAGACTCCCCATCCTCCCTAGGTGAACCTCTGGGCAGTAACCTTTCCACGTACCGATAAAGCTGAGTAAGGCTGTCAAATACCCTCCCCTCTTCTAATGTCAACACACCTATATTTGAACCTTTGCTCCGAATATTTAATGCATTTACTAATACATTTATGAGGAGTCATTTGGAGGTTTCCTGGTGGAGGGGCCCCAGCTTGCAAGGGCAATAACAACGTCTTTGGTTCAGCGTTAGGCAAACACGCTCAGGGTGGTTGCAGACTTCGGCTTTGGTAGAGGCTTTCAAAGGTTTGTAAATATTTACACACACTCCCGAATGAGGGGGAGCAGGGGGGGTCTTTAAACACTGAACCTGTAGAGGAATGCACGGCAGAAAAAACAAATAGGAGGCCTGCCTCAGTCAGAAAAAAATAAAAATAAAGGAAGAGCAAGAACAAAATCTCAACACCTCATTAATCCCATAACTTCTCCTAAAGCATTACCTCATGAGGAATTCCTATAAATCTCATGGATTTGTTTTCATCTGTTAACGGAGTGCTCAGCTCAAGAGTCCGACTCGTGCTCCCCTCTCCTTTCCCTGCCCCAAACCAGCCTTAGAGTGTTTCTGTCCAAAATAGCCATGCAGAAGAAGATTTAGGAGAGATGTCAGCAATTCCCCCACTCTCCAAGCTGCTTTTCTTACAGTAGTTTCAAATCTCCATCAGACTCAAAGCCCCATGGTGTAGGGCACATAACGAGATCCATTACCCTATGGCACTAGTATCCAGCCAAACATCTGACCAAACATAAACACCTGCACCCTCAGCTAACTTTACAGCCAATAGGGAAATGGCATCTCTAGGACATCGTTCACCTCATCCAAAAGTCAATCCCTGTTGCACTTTCACATCCAGTGGCCCAGCTTGGAGTACTTTAAGAAAACGAGATTACTGGTTTTTGAGAATGACTGTTGATCCATGATCAATGGACTAATGAAAAAGATTCCCCAATTCATGAGTTCCTTCTGAAACTCTCAAGCCAGCCACTTGCAAGTGGACAAAGTGAGGGAACCCCATACAATAGCTGACTTATCCTGATGAGGCTGGCTTTAATTAAAAGCAGAAACAAAACAAGCAGGGAAAGTCCATGTGATATTTGGCAGCTTGTCACCCTACACTGTGCTCCTGCCATGCTGCCTGCTCCTGGGTCAGGACTTGGGGTGTTCTAGGGCTGGCTCCCCAGCTGCTCATGCTGTGCTGGGAGACCCTCAGCAGGGTGAAAGTGCAGAGTCCAGCCCTGCTGGTATCGGTTGTGATTTCCCTGATAGAGGTAGGGCTGGATAGCGGCTGTAACAGCTTGCTCAGGACCTTTCCCAGCCCAGGATCATTGGCACTGAGGCTCTGCAAATACACTGCGGCTGCAGAGTTCCTCCTCCATCCTTTTCAGGTTAGGTACTGTTTGACAAACCCATGTTTTTACTTTAGTGCATCCTCTTCTTCCAGCTCCTTTCAGACAGCTTTGGAGCCTGCCTGGGAATACAGATTGCTAGGGATTCTGAGTTTTTGTTTTGGTGGAGGTATCAAGATAGTTTTGCATGTCTGCTTGTACTTCAGCCAGGTCCTGCCTGCCTTGGCTGACAGGCAGCCCAAGTGCTGCTGAGCCCAAACTAAGAGTCAGAACAGGAGTTTAACATTATTTTGTGTGTCAGAGCAGGTGATGTAAATGCAATGCTGGGCATCATAGCAGGAGATGTGAGTGCAGCCCCGGGGCTCTCCTCGCCTCCTTTGCAGGTGTAGAAGGCTGCTTGGCTGAGTGCTCACCCCTGCCATGTGCTTGCTGCAGCTGAGATGCCACCATGCTGGCTTCACCCAGTGCCTGGCAGAGTTGTTGGGTCCCAGCACCACTGCAGGGCAGTGGTTTAGAGAGCCTAGAAAGAATTTGTGTTTGCTCACCACATTTTTCTTTCTTCCAGACAATGCAACAAGACCTCCAACGGGAGCGACAGCTGTGACTTGATGTGCTGCGGCAGAGGCTACAACCCCTACATGGACAAAGTGGTGGAAAGATGCCACTGCAAGTACCACTGGTGTTGCTATGTGACCTGTAAAAAGTGCGAGAGGACTGTCGAGAGATATGTGTGCAAATGAAAACCCTCCCTCCACCCGGGAGCTGAGATGCCAGCAGCACCCCAGCACTATGCAGAGAAGAGAAAACATTTCCCTGACTAGACGTCGTTTATCTTGTAAAGACACAGACCTGGACAAAGCTGGTAGGAGGGAAAAAAAAAACCCAACCAATCACACCAGTAAAAACAAGACCTTCAACAAAACCCAGCAAACCCACAAATGCTTCCTCCCACCAACAAAATGATCTCTGAGAAGACAAAACCTCATTTGGGATGGTATATTCTTCCAAAATATTTCCTATGGTTGCCAGTGATGTCTGGCCATCAAGTGCCTTAGTACTTTGAGAAACAAAAGTAGAAACTTTCCCTGGGGAAGAAAAACAACTCTTGTTTGAAAATAACTAAGGCTCACACCAGCCTATGTCTTCTAGCACAGGTACTGAGTCTGCATTAGGACCATCCCAGAAGGGAAAATGCTACAACTTTTCAGCAATAACTGCCTTTGTTGCCAAAGACTTCATTTTTAGCAGGGAAGCATCCACTCCAAATGATAAAGGTGGAAAGATTTCAGGTCAATCCCCTGAAATGAACAACTCATTTTAACCTTTCTTTTATGCAGGTCTGCGACTTTGAAGTTACTGCTGCAGGAAAAGCTGTCCTTGATTTGTCCAGGCTGGATGGGGTTTCAAATGCAGCCATATGAAAAAAAAAAAACCCTGGGATTTCAGCAGTGAGAGTAAGGTATCCTGAGAAGGACTTTATGGAGTCCATGAGGCAGTAGTGGAGTTGTTAGGATAAAGGAACCAAAGTGAAGTCAAAATCCAGTGGGAATAGAAAAAAAAAAAAAAAAAAAAGTGCTCCTGCTCTTTTTCTCTTGCCCTTTGTGTGCGATCCCCTTAGTCACTGATGTTCTACCACATTGGGCCATCAAGTCCTAAGGGAAATATGCCACTGCTTCTTCTCCTCCAGCAAAACCATTGACCCAGCCCCAAGAAACTGCAGAGTGGAGCAGCTCCAGTCCTGGCTGGAGGGAATGCAGCCAGGCAGGGCAGCAGCTATTCCCAGTAGAAAGGGATGGGGACGTGTCAGTCCTTCACGTGGCCATGCCCTGACACAGCAGAGAACCACTATCTGTGGCTGTACATATTTTCTTTTGTATGCGGACATACAGAAATATTTATAAGATATATCTCGTGCTTTCATCTCCTCTACTTTCTACATAAATATATCTAAATATTATAGACAAGCATTAACAATAGTATGAAATAAATGCTGAAGTTACTGGTGCAACAGCAAAATGTTAGATTATTATGTTTCAACTCTCCTACTTGGAAAGCAACCCTGGTTTTCCTCCCAAGGATGGGAGAAGAGCATGGCTTGAGGCACTTGCTGGCGTGGGATGGATAAGTTCCTTTATTCCCTGTCTCCCCAGCCTCTTCATTTTAAGCAGAATTAGCCAAGATATAGTCAAGACAACAAAACAGAGTGCTTGGAGAAAGAGAATCTTCGTTCGTGTTTTGTTTTTTTATATCAGTGATACAAAGCCCCCAAGGAGCTTAATAACAAACGTGACTAATACCTCTCATGGGTTTTTTGCTCCTCGCTCTTGCATGTGGAGGGGAAGTTTTAGCTTAACTTCAGTTCCCTTTCTTGCTCTGTTTTGCAATGGGCATCTAGCTCTATGTCCCTGTTAGGAGAGGTGACATTGGAGAAAGGTGTATGCTCCAGCAGAAGGCAGCAGAGCCTGTGAGGTCCTTCAGATCATTTTTGGGCACTCTGTTCCCCAAGCGAAGTGCTGTAAACAGCCAGAAAATCACTGCTACCCAAATAAGTGAGGTAAGGGGTCCCCTTTTCTAGGGGGAAGAATGTCCATAACACCACAGTTTTCCTCAAAATCCATTTTTTTTCCCCACCCAGCCACTCTCTGGAAGGCAACTGTCATGTCTCTGAGCAGCCCTGGGGAGCTGGCGGGGAGAAGCGTCATGGGTTATGGAGCAAAAATTAGAGATATTTTGTTCTCCTTAGCTACTCTGCTTTGCTGTAATGGGTTTGGCCTCCTCGCCTCCTTCCCTCCCCCAGCCATGAGCAGGCAAAAAAAGGCCTTTGGTAGTTTGTCAGTGGTTTGTGTTATTGTCACCCCATAAAAGCTGGTGGACTAAAACATCTCCGCAGTGTGGTGTGATGAGCGGGGGGTGTCTTTAGGCTGACATGCAGACAGGCTGGTGGCACAAATCCCACTGCTCTCCAAAGCCAGAATTTCGCTCTGTTTGTAAAAAAAAAAAAAGGGGGTTACTTTCATTCTTTTAAGGAATTTTGTTTTTATTTCCATTTTTCTAAGGAAGCCAACAAAGGCAGGGATGTTCTGACTGAAGAAAAATTTGAGCATTTCAATGCTGTTCTGTAATGACTCTTTCTCTTGCTCCCTTGCTGATGTCCCAAGTCTTTCTGCTTGGCGAAAAAATAGCCAGGAGATGGAAGAAATGTTCTACATGCACATTATTTTCAACTGCATTTCACTCCTTCAGTGTCAGACCTGTGTTCCTCAGCTATTTTTTTCATGTCAGAAGAAATCACATTTGCAGAGCATGAAAAGATATGAGCAAGCCTACCAGGCATCTGCCAGTCCATCAGGTGGGAAATGACCCCTCAGGAGACCTTCAGCCATGGTGGTAGCTCGTGCTTTTGTGTCTCTCTCTGCCCACAGCTGTCTGTTTCTGAAGACGTTCAACTGAAATGGTTGCAGTGTTTGGGGCATCCAGGCCCAAAAAATTCTTCTGGCTCCTCTAGATAATCCATCATGGGTTTCATCTGAATTTTGCTTCTTGGAGCTAAGAGTCCATGTGGCCCCAGCCCTTGTGCTAGGCTGTTGGGCCATGAATTTACACCGCTGCATCACTTCTTCCATAACTCCCAAGTTTCAGGGACCTTCTCCAAAGTGGCTGCACCCTGCATTAACAATGTGCCCAGGGTAACGTGCCTTACTGAGACAAGAGTCCTCCACAGGACAAGGTCTGATAAACTGCAGGCTCCCCTGCTACACAGCCTTGCTTCATCCAGCAAATGAGGGTCATCTCCTTCCTGATGGTCAGGAGTTTTCTAATTAGTTGTTTTGTTTTGTTTTGTTTCGTTTTGTTTTGTTTTGTTTTCCAGAAAATGACTTTCTGTGAGAGGGAGGGAGAACTTTCTGTTTTCTGTTTAATATGGCTTAGGAATAAAAAGAGAGCTTGTCACAGCTTTAACTGTACTTGGTCCTTGCAGTCTGGCTCTGATGCTTTCCTAGTGGCATTAGGATCAAAGCAAAAAGAGGCCAGAAGAGACACAGGTCCTTGTTCTCAATTGTAAATGCTCGGGGCAGCAGTAGTCTGAAATGTAGCCAAATTATTTTCATGTATGGTCTGAAAGCTATTTGGGAGAATGTTTGTCACAAACCAGTTTTGCAAGGGGAAATATATCCTAAATTGCAGGGCAAGACCATCATGTACCAGTGTCCTTCCCTTCTTCAGCCCCTCAGCAACCAGTTTCCAAGGCTTTGTTTTGAAACACTGAAGTCTTTTGGCTTCTGAATGAAATGGCTTTAATTATTGTGAATGTCTCTGTTGCGTGATGCTATGGTTTCCTTTCTTATAACATGTCCTACCAGATCCTAACAGCTGGTATAAATTGGCCTAGTTCCATGTCCTACTACACAGCTTTGTTGAGTTACACTATCTGGGAAAATACAGCTGATATATTCCCATAAATACTATTATTTCAAACTATTACACTATTACCCCTGAGGGAAAAGGGCAAGCTATCTTTAAAAACATTATGTCGGTGGCTTTGTAGCGCTTATTCATTTGAAAAAATATCCATGATTTAATAAAGGAGTTTGGACTTAATGCCGTTTCCAAATCTGAGGATTTAGACCTGTGTGCATCCAGCTGGCTTTATATTTTTTGATGAATTTCCCCCCCAACCTCACCCCTTTCCAGTTTTATATCATTTAGGTTGCTCCCTAAGGTAGGCAAATGACATTCATTATAGAAAACTCTCATCCGATTGTTTGGTTTAGTCTACAAAATTGAAAGTATCTTAATCATGATAAAACAGGCAGCCATGAATGTTTCATGTGCAGCTAAAAAAGTCCTTGCTGAGGGGAAGAGGGGGTGGGGAAAGGAGGCAAAAACCTGAATACAAGTAACAGTACCTTTGTTGGGAAAGTGATAAAAGAGTCCCTGCGGGCCCATCCCTTTTCCTGCTACAAAACAGATCCTTATTGACAACCATGAGCATCCTCTGAGTGAGCTGGGATTGTTCTGCCCAGCTCTGGGCTACCTGCTTGGGAAAGATGCTGGGAGGAAGCTGTGGAGATACTCAGGGACATAGAGGGGAGGAGGAGAACTCAACCCTGGGGTTGCTTCTTCCTTAACAGCCTCACCATGAAGGATTTTCCTTCCCTGCGTTAGGCAGAGGGTCATGAAATGCCACCACTTTGCTCCCAAGAGGAGATGGGAGCCAGCACAGGCTGGACTTTGTCCCCTACACATGGGAGACAAAGCAGGAAACAAGATGTGGGAGAGGTGGAGAAAGAACAGGAAACCTAAAATCCACCTGAGATTAATGACTTTAACATGTACAACATGTTTTGTTTTGTTTTGTTTTCCCCTCAGGACCAGTTTCATCAGTCAGACAGAATTTGATTAAATATCTCAGCAGAACTGTGGTTTATTCATCTAGAGCAAGAGTTGCCCCCTATTCAGGGAAGCAGCATTAGCTTTGTTTTTGATTGTAAGAGCAACAATAATAATAAAAATAATAATAATGGTATGCCTTGTGGATCAATTTTATTTGCTTGTTGTGAAAGAGTAGGTGGACTGTATTTTGTCTATATTGTAAGGATGAAATGAGTTATTTTAAAGATCCTTTCTGGGCTGTGTGGAGTTTTTTTACTCTTTTAAGTGGAATTTTTCAAGATATTTGCCAGAACCACATGGCTTTGAAATTTCTCTTCAGAAAATCATAGAATCATAGAATGAACCATAGAATGTCTGGGTTAGAAGGGACCTCTAAAGGTCATCTAGTCCAACCCCCTGCAATAAGCAGGGACATCTCTAACTAAGTCAGAGCCTAATCAAGCCTGGCCTTGAATGTCTCCAGGGATGGGGCCTCCACCACCTGTCTGGGCAACCTATTCCAGTGGTCTATCACCCTCATATTGAAGAACTTTTTCCTAACATCTGACCTAAATCTGCCCTTTTGTTTGCAAGAGTAGCTTAAAGCCATTACCCCTTGTCCTGTCACTCCAAACCCTTGTGAATAGTCCCTCCCCTGCTTTCCTGTAGGCCCCTCTCAGGTATTGGAAGGGCGCTATAAGGTCCCCCCAGAGCCTCCTCTTCTCTGGGCTGAACAGCCCCCACTCCCTCAGCCTGTCCTCACAGGAGAGCTGCTCCAGCCCTCTGATCATCTTTGTGGCTCTCCTCTGACCACACTCCAACAGGTCCATGTCCTTCTTGTGCTGGGGGCTCCAGAGCTGGACACAGGACTCCAGGTTAGGTCTCACCAGGGAAGAATAGAGGATCACCTCTCTCTAAAAAAAAAAAAATTGAAAATCAAAAGACAGAAGAAGGTACCATGTAATTGCACGACTCCAGGAGCTGGGATGTGAAGTGATATGGTGCAAAGGCTACAGAGCTTATGGCAAAGCCACCAGGTCCGTGACACTGCTCTGGGGCCATTGTGCTGCCATCTGTGCAAGGGATGAGCTTCAGACCTAAAAGCTGTCATGGGTTGAGTTACTCTGGGTGTCTGCCCACTCCTATACCACAGCGACAACTTGAACGGGGACAGTGCTAAACACGTGGGTAAGTGTTTTTCTGGGACGGGGCCAAGGAGCTGGAAACCTTGGAGAGCTGAACCCTATAAGTGTCAGTTATCAACAGCTCAGATCTCTCTAAGTGGTAAGCGCTGACAAACACAGGCTTTTAAAAATGGAGCCCTGCATTCATTTCAGGTTTTCTAACACTTGGCCCCAAATTCACTCAGTCTGGGATGGCGCCTGTTATGTGGCTTGGTGGTGATGAAGGATGAACCCATGCTGGAGCAAAGGTGAGGCTGTAACATAAAACCAGGTAAAGCTGGGTGCTCATAACCCCATGCTTGCCTGAAGCTCTATGGGTGTGTGATAACTCAGCTTCCACATTCTTGGGGATTACCTACTTTCTCAAAACTCATACTGAATTTCAGAGGAAAGAGGGATTTTAAGTCCATCATCCTAGGGGCCTTGCTTCCTTCCCCATTGTTTCTCAGTCTAGATTTCAAGCTATTTATGATTATTTTAGATTATAGCTTCCCATCCTAGATTCCAAGCTATTTAGGTTTATCTTGAGTAATGATGAATTTAAAATGTCTCTTTTCTCTGAAATTCAGTATGAATTTTGAGAAAGCAGCTGATCCTCAAGGACGTTGAAGTTGAGCTGCCACACATCCCTAGAGTTTCAGACAAATGCGATTATCCTAAATAGCTTGAAATGTAGGATGAGATGTTATAACCTGGTCATGATAAATGTCATTCATAGCAGTAACTCCATCACCAAAGAAAACCAGCTGGTGGGCACACCTCAGGTCAGATGCTCCCCAGGTCCAGGAGGCTGATCATGCCAAGGAGGATCCAGACCTGCATGCAGACATTGAACACATGCACCACCTGCAGCTACTTCCCACCTTGCTACCTGCTCAATATGCAATTAATTTTATAAAGTGCTGCACATGTTGACCAGGGCCAGGTTCAGGCAGTAAAACTGTTTTCTTTTCTGAACTCCTGCTCTGTCCAGGGCTGTTCTCCTCATCTGGCTTGGACAGATTAAAATACCACCTCAGTGCTCACCTCTGCAGGTGCTTCCTTCCTTGCTGCAGGCAACGTGCAAGCTGGTGGGGGGGGCGAGCTGGAAGTATCTTTGCATTTAGGGAAAGTGGGAAATGATGGCTAGAATCTGTGCAGCCATGCTGCAGGAGCAGCCCTTGGCGTGACATAAAATTGTCAAGGTGACAGTTGCAAAGAATTGGGTGATTTAAGGCAGCCACAGCTTCTCAGCTCACCTTGACCCCTACACATAACTCTTCCTCTGCTGAACGTAGGGCTCCTCTCAGCAGTCTGCAGCAAAGCATCTGGTGATATCTGAGGCTTTGCACAGGACTGCAGAGTAACCTTGGCCCCACAGGAATCCCCTGCCCACCAGAGCTGGAAGAGGAATGTTAAAAGGACACCCAAGAGCTTTTTAACCAGCACTGATATTGAAGCAGTTGAATTGCACCCCTGCATTTGGTGATGCAAGGACTCAAGGACACATTCTTCCCTCCACAGCACTGGCTCCAAGAGCTCTTTCAGGTCCACCATAGTTCATGACAACCAACAAACTGGGTGACACTCAAAAATGAACTTTGCAAAGCCATTGGGCTGATCCTCTCTCATAGTTACCACTGACACACATAGGCCAGGTCAGACATTCAGATGTGGTCCTTACAGCCCCAAATCACTAAGAGCAGCTTCTGAGTTCCACCAAGAGGACCTTGGTGAAAAGTCCAAGTTGTTAAATAGATACCCTCAAGAGGAACCCACCTCTTCTGACATTGCACAGGTCATGGAGCAAGCTGTCCTCAGCTCCCTGAGCTATCAGTAAAGATATTTCTAGAGCACTAGAAACCTGGTGTGCCTCCAAAGAGGGGATCAAGATAAGATGAATTGTCTCCATTGGGAGTTAGTGTGATCCTTTTCATGTAGACATCCTTGCAGCAGATGTCAGAAGTCAGATGAGATTTACCCTTATCTTGATGCTTGATGTAGAGGTCCTTCTCTTTTCGTATTTGGTCCTCTTATAAACCAAGCTAATTAGCTGTAAAGCATGACTGGACAATTAGCTTCCTATATAACTCCTATTCCCAAAATTATTACAGCTGGCATCTATTATTTTTTTCATAAATTACTTAAAGACTCTTCCAAATAAAACAGTGAAAATCAATGGATGAAATCAAGTATTGTAAACATATAAATGTAGGTGGTTAGATTTACTTTTTTCCTCTTCTCTCCCTTCGATGGAAAATTTTCATCTTGGGATTTCCACACAATTCCAAGGAAACTGAAAGAGTTTGTTCCTGTCTGTGTCTAAACCACAACAGTTACTTTTCATGGAGTTCAAAAGAAAATCAAACCTTTCAAGCACACTGTCCACTTTGTGGTTGCAATCAAATGTCAAACGCAAGGCCCCTGAACTTGACTCAAATTGGTAATTGCGCTGGTACAAAGTAACTTTTTTTTTTCCCCTGACCATTAAAGAGGTTATTCCAGATAACAAAACGTAAACAGAGAAACTTCAAAGAAAAAAAGAATGCCATAGAGTAACTGTGTTTTGCATGAACATCGAATTACCAGTGGAGGATTTGTCCTTGCAAAATATTTTCCATTACTCTGTGGAGTCTGGTTAATAGCCTAAGTGCCCTGGCTTACCTTTAGGAGACTGAGATAAGCTGAAAGATCTTCCTGCATAGAAGGAAGATCATCCTTTCAACATCATCCTTTTTGTCCTCGAAATGATGTTGGCCAGTCTAACGAGATTGACCTTCGTTCTTGTTGCAATATCCTGCTGGTACTTTTGAGCACTTCTCGTAGTGGGGTGTTTGCTGGATGAAATACATGAGACTGAAGGAATTTCAGCGAATGAGCAAAGAAAAAAAAAGAAATTCAGTGAATACAACAAAGCAAAAAAAAAAATCACCAAAGTGCCTTTCAGGCATCTAAATTCAACAGTGAGAATTGAGTGCCTCAGTGACTAGTACGTTGTTATATATATCGTTCTTTTTTTAGTTGTCATGGTTACAGGGGCTGGGACCAGTGTATCCTTATGTGGGTAGTACCAAAACTGTGTATTCTATACTCTCTATGTCAGTGCTCATGGGCTGTTAAGAAAATCATGGGTAGCAGCTGCCCAGGACAGACCTCACACCCCAGGCTATAACAGATAAGGAAAAAGGTTCAAGGTCAGGGGAGATGTTAACACCTTCCCACCCAGCAGGAGGAGTCCTCCCTGTTAATGGACCCATCCATGCCTCGCCCATGACTCATACAGAACGCCCCCCAGGAGCTATTTTTGTTTAATGGACCATCAAGGACCCACTGCATGACTCACAGACTGATATCAACCCATTGTGAGATGCGCCACCCAGGGGGAGGAGCCAAGTGCTCCCACCTGGATATAAACTGGGGTTCAGTACAGCACAGGGGGCCTTACCCACTGGATTTCCAGAGGACAAGAGCTACCAGATCTTTTCTATGAGACCACTGTTTCATCTGGACGGCTACCACCACCCTAACTACAGAGTATCAGGTTGTATTCTGACTCTGTCTGTGGGTTTCCTTTGTATTATTGCTTTTATTTTTTTTTTTTTTCCTTATTAAATTGTATTTCTGACTTGGAGTCTCTCACTGATTTGTTTTCAAACCATTACATTAGTTCAGACTAATTGTCCCTTTCCAGCTTTCCAACTGATGTGAATATATAAATAGGATAGATGTAAAGGAATTGGTGCTGGGAATTCACCAGAATTTTTATGAAATAAAACTCCCACCCTCTTTTAAAAAAACCAAATACAGCTCACCAATCTCAAATCCCATCCACCTTTTCCTTCTGAACCAATATCCCACTTTTTTTCAGGTGCTTTCATGCAGAGAGGCACTTGGGGTCAGAATCATCTCATGCAGCTTCAGGTGACAGGGGTGGAGACACCAACCTCTGAGCTAACCCACCACCATCTTCACAATAGATGAATGTGAAGAAGGGAGGAACTGGCTGCACCTCTTCTGTTATTCTATCTTTTAGCTTGGCCAGGTGTAGGGACATACAATTTCTGTTTTACCTGGTTTGCCTTTGAGATCTGCCCAGCCTCATCTAATTCTGGATGATAATTGAATCCAGAACCATTTCTGCTGGGTTTCATGTTAAGGGACTTTTCAGTGCCCTATCTGAGGCTAGGTAATGGAGTTATGTTAGAAATCCAGTGAAGGTGGGGTTATATTTATCATCACCCTGTAACTAGGACTGACACAAAAAAGATTAAAGCAATAAAATCCAAAATAGACCATCTTCTTGCAGGCTTTTTTTTTTTTTTTTTTTTTTTTCAGAGGCCCAAAGTTTTCAACTAGGATTTGCCTTGACAGGATAAAGTACATTTTCAGACTTGGCTTCTTAATGGCCTGCATCTGCTTAATGTAATTTTACATCTGAACTGTGTGTCTTGTCAGACACTAGCACAGTCAGAGCTGCACTCAGCAGTACTCGCTTTCCCTGGAATCAGATAAACTCAGCTCAATAAATTAGTTTTACTACTCTCAGTATCACCCTGTTATCATTGTGAGTGATTTAGTCTGGGCTTCCCAAACTTCCCCATTTTTTTCCCAAATGAAAGTAAATGGCATGCCAAAATAAATTATAAATGTATTCCTTTCTTTCTTCCTTTTTCTTTCTCTTTCCTTTTCCTTCTTTCCTTCCCTTTCCTTTCTTCTGCTTGCTCTTGCTCTTTTTCTTGCTTTCTTTCTCACTTTCTCTCTCCATCGATGGGCTATATAAAGTAATTCACAGCTGCACTTCTCAAAAGTACAGCTTTTTGCTCAAAGAGAAGCCATTTAATTAGGCAATCGTGACCAGGTTCTCAGCTGGTGTAAATCAGCAGCAATGATTTATACCAGCTGAACATATGAATTGTGGTGTTTGGTAGCAGGTTTTAGAAGACCTGCCTTGTAAAGTGCATTGGACTGTGTATTATATTAGCTACAAGAACATTTTGTGAAAAGACAGTTGTATTTTACACCATCTTTTTTTCATATCCTTTCTATTCCCACGTTGGTTGCATGATTAAACAAGAGGAAAGATGGACTTGTTGTTGCAGAACAGCCCACGAGCTGGGTGATAATGGTCTAAGCTCCCTCTTACATCATGGGCAAGTCACTTGAAGCTGAAGTGCTGAATATCCCATACGAGGTATTGACAGCTTGCAAGCCCCACTGGAGCCTGCAGTGCTTTACAGGGATCTAAGAGGCCTCCAGAGGCATCTGGAGCTGTGATGGATGCAGCCCACAGGTTGGATGCTCATGAGGGACAGGAGGTGGGAATAGATGTCCACACAGCATGGTGATGGATGGAAAGGTTGGTGCAGTATGAGGGTAAATAGGAAGCAGCATTCAGGATTTTTTTTTTTTAAAATGTATTTTGTTTTCTTAGAAAGACTGACAAATCTCCAGGCAAATGAATTCAAAGAGTGATAATCAACATACGGGTCTCTGATTAGGGGCATCTGAGAACCTAATGAACACCTCCTGCTCCTCTCACAGGGTTAGCTGGGCCTGGCAGAGGGTTGGGAAAGGAACAAACACTTGGCAGTTCCAGTATCCTATATCTCCTAGCAAACTTGGCCAGTTTGTCTATCAGAGCTGAAAGCTGTAGGAGAGGCAGCAAGTTCTCGTAAGCTGGAGGGACTGCAGTTTGGACTCTTATTTGTTAAGGATATAAGTCTTCAGCTATATTCTTCTGTCTTCATCAACATCTGTATGTCCATCCTCCATCCTTACACGTGCCTTCTGTTCTCAGTGGCCAGTTCCAGCAAATGTTGTCAGGGAGTTGAGGTTTCAAGAGCATCAGAGGTGGACAATAGCCCTTCTGCTCAGGTAGAGTAGCTCTGTCATTGACGTGGTTCGTCCTGCACTCTATAAGCAGTGATCAGAAATTTGCATCAGGGACGTGTTTCACCCTTGTGTAAAACAGCCCCAAACTTCTCTGATTAAGGGAGCACACTGCCAGGGTAGTTCAGCGTTAGTCTACTAAATGGTCAATTGTACTTGGGATATTTAGAAGAAAAAACAAGTAACTGTGCTGCTTGTACAGCTAGGGAAATTAATTTAGTGATAATAATCCCAAATTCTTGGACCTGAGTTCCTGCCTCTATCCTGGCTAAACTGCCTTTGAAACATGCTGAATCGATGGGCATAATATGTCAAAGAAAGACATTTCTCTGTGAAACACCAACTCATTTTCCTGCTTTCCTTTGTGCTCAATTATAACTGGGATTTCATAAGAATGTGCTTGAGAGTGGAAAAGCGTATTAGCCTTTAAATACGGTGTCCCAGCTACAGCTGAACTTTCTGTTTGGACTTTGACCAAGCTGCTGGGCTTAAATCCCAGCTCCGGAGCTACCAGATGGACCACATTATTCTCACTTGCAGAAACCCCATCAGACAAACTGTTTCAACCAGAACAGGTCTGCTGTTTGTGGAAGGTGTGAGGTACTAATGGGATATTGTGTTCCTGCCATGGGTGTTGTTCTTTTCCTGGTACCCATCCCATGCTTGTTTTTTAAAATTCCCTGGATCAAAGGAACAATGAAAGGTCTAGTGGAGACACAGCTCTGCTTGCAGATGGGACGATGGACAGATGGACACGCCTAAAAGAGGACCACTGGCATCTCAGCATCACAGCAGCCTGAAGTGCTTCACAGGAGAATGTCTCACCCCAGCCAACAGGCGCTGCCAAAGAGAGAGATGTGTTGGAAATCACACTTCTTTCTTGGACCCAGCGCCTGGGTACAGCCCCGAGGTACCTGCATCTTTGGCTGCGTTTGACTAGTAAATAAACCAGGCTGGAGCCTGTTTGCTGACTGTCCATCGGCAAGTGGCACAGCAGAACTTGCAGCCATATGTTTTTTATTGTCCAAAGAGATGACTTCACCCCTACTGAGTTTTGTCAGTGCTCCTTGCCCTTTGCTAGGATGACCATGCTTGGATGTTGTCTGGACTCACTAGCTGGTGTGGTCCTTCAGACATAATGGCAAATAACCTAAGATTTAAGCAGTCTGGATGGTCGTGGAACAGAGCTGGAGCCATTGCTCTGGTTCTAGCTGGCTCTTTAATACAAACATAGTCTTGGAAGCTTAAAGGATTTTATAACCCTTTAGTTTCCCTTTCTTGAAATCATATGTTCTTCACTTGAGCTCCTGTCACCTCTTCATATCTCAGGAGAGAGTCCTGCAGTTCACCTCTCTGTTGGCTGAAGAGTTAAATCCCTTGTTTTTCAGGAACCCAGCTTCATTTGGTGTTCTCTAGTCCTCCTTCTATAAGAGAAGGTTTTTGCACTGAAGGAGATCACTCATCACCTCTTCTGTATGTCCTTCAAGGACATCCTCTCATTTTCATGTAGCTGTCACCCTCATAATCTTCCAGAATATACAACAGAGGCATAAGAGGGATATCCTGCTATAGCCATAATCAGTAGTCAAGAAACACAAAGGTTGTAAACTTCTTTTTATCCCTTCTCAGTTATGAGCTCTTTCAGATTTTTGACTGCAAAGAACAGGAGTCCCTGTGATGTCCATCCTGGCTTCCCTCACTTGGGATAGGCAAGGTAGGGCTGGGTCACATTTGCTTATTTTTCTTGTCCTAGTGCCTCCCAAGAGATTTCATACCCAAAGGAGAGAGCTCAGTGCTCCCAGGCAGAACATGGTGAAGGGCCAGGAGAAAGAGTGACAGCTTTTTTCAGGTAAAACCCACCAGTCATGTAACCACAAAATATGGACCACATCATCTTCATGGGTGATGCCAGGTCAGGTTTTGATTTCATTGTTTACCTTCCTGCTTAATAAATTGGAGGCTGAGGGAGGAGGCTGACACAGAAGCAGTGGGTCCCTCACTGGTTCTCCTGAGCTACTGCTTTTTCTTCACAGCCCTTTGTAGGCAGGCAGTGAAGATTGGGGTGCTAGGAAGCCCTGATCTGCCATGGCAGGGTAGGAACAATGATCAGCACTTTGTCTGCATGTAGGTGAAATGTAGTTGGAAAGGATGCCCAGCCAAAGGTTCTTCTGGGGTAAAACAAGCATGTGTCACCCTGGAGGGTACTAATGGAGGTCACAAAACCCTGTTTCCTCCTATCTGCCAATGGGACAGGAGACTAGGATAGCTAACCTGGAAGGACTAGCAGAAAACTGCTCTTTTCTCTTAGATTTGGCAGGAAACCTCTACCTCTATCATCCTTGTTCCCCCTTTATGAGATCCCTTCATATACTGCTCAGAGAGAGAAGCACAAAATGAGGACCGGAGATTGATCCCAAAATGCTGCAGAAGTGGGTAGCTTCCCTGTCTCCTCAGCTCAGTTAACTTTGGGCATAGGGGGTTCAAAAGCAAACTCCTGGAAGGTTCATTGCATGGGATTCACCTGGGCCACAGAGGTCTGTGCCTCAGCTGCAGTCACTGGCACTCTGTCTGAGACTGTAGAGATGTGTTCAGGGATCACAAGATGAGGTCTGCAGGGGAAGTAGAGGCCTTCCCACCTCAAGAAACTAGGCAGGGGGCTGGTAAATCAGTCCACAAGATCTTCACGGCACCACCAAACCTCACCAGTGTCCAGCATGATGAGCGTCCTTCATTCCTGGTGCATGGATAGGAGAGTGAGTAACTAAACTCCACAAGCACCTGGAGAAATGCAAAACCAACTGACATTTCTGGCTTCATGTCAAGATGGAAAACAGATGGGATCCTTGTACTTTGGTTTTCTTTCTCCCTGGCAAGCAGATGTTGTAGTCTTTTCTAGAGTGGGCTGGAGAAACATGTCTTCTTCTCCAAGAGCTGACCAAGTTCCCCATCAGGAGAAGGAACATAAAGAGATACAGACTTCTTGGCCCAGCTCATAGCCTGCAGCCTGACTGGCCTGCAAAGAGGGTGCAAAAGAGTGTGTCTGGGGGCACTGACACCTTCTTCATCATTGCTTTGCAACCGTGGGAAAGCATCTGCAAAGAGAAACAGGAGTGTTGGTTGGCTCAGGGCAGAGGTCTTCTCATAGCCTGTGTGGCTTCTTTTTTAAGAATATGTAGTAAATTGTGACCTGCTTGTAGAAATGAGTGGGATCTTTGGGTCCTTTGTGTGCATGAAAATGCAGGTAGTAGGTTTAAGGGTGGGCTGGAATGCAGAGGGTTGGGAACTATGAAGAAAAGCAAGTGCAACCATCAAGGAAAAGAAAGGAATGAAGTCACTGATTACTTCTCAAGGCTGTATTTTAAAATGTCGCCTGATTGGTTTTCAAGCCAGAAAGGTTTCAGGTCCAGTGGGTTTCCAGTAATGATGGTAAAATAAGGAGGAGCATTGAAAGGAATCTGTAAACTTTGTATTCCTTTCCCAGTTTTTTAAAGTTTCATGAAAAGGACTTTTGTCCTTCCTGGCTTCAAATCAAACTTGAGAGTAAAAACCTGTCTATGTTCACCAAGAGAGAAGACTTTTTCTCAGCAAGATTTCCAATACTTGGATTTGTGACACTGGAGAGTTTTGGGGTTTTTCTTAAGAAGAAACTTTTCTCTGTGCCTATGTTTTGCAAAATTTCATGTTGTACTCACTTATCTCTGTGGAAACTGCCTTTTTGCAGACCAAGTCTCCAGAGACACAAGTTTCCAGCCCCAGGAGGCAGTTGAGACATTTACAAGGAAAATATAATGCTGCCTCTTCGGTCATTTGAAGATGACATTGTGAAGCGCACGGCTGTCTTCCAATTGATATGTGCTCCATCAGCTGGAGCAGCACAACTACAGGGCAAGGGCTCTTCTGGCTCTGCTCTTCTCCAGCAACTGCTAGTGCCAGAGCAACCCACAGACGTGCAGTAGTGAGTTCTGGAGCCACCACTACATCATATCATTATATCAGACTGTGGGCAACTTGCTGCAGCCTTTACACCACGCCACAAAGACAGGAGAATGAGTTAGCAGGCTGCTCAGCTCATACTGTAGATGTGGCATTTAGGAACATGGTTTACTGGTGGAATTGGCATTGCTAGGGTAACGGTTGGTCTTGATGATCTTGACTTGATGATCTTGGACTTGATGTTTGAAAGCAGCCCTGACGAGAGGGACCTGGGGGTGCTGGGGGTGAGGAGCTGGCCAGGAACCCCCGGCAGCCGGGGCCGTCCCCACAGCAGCGTGGGCAGCAGGTCAGGGAGGGGATCCTGCCCCTCTGCCCCGCTCTGGGGAGACCCCCCTGCAGTGCTGGGGCAGCTCTGGAGTCCTCAGCACAGCAGAGACAGGGACCTGATGGAGCGGGGCCAGAGGAGTCCCAGCAATGAGCCGAGGGGGGAACCCCTCTGCTGGGAGCCCCGCAGGAGAGAGTTGGGCTTGGGCAGCCTGCAGAGAAGGCTCCCTAGAGACCTTTTTGCAGACTTTCAGTACTTAAAGGGGTCCTGTCAGAAAGGCAGGAACGTACTTTTGAGCCAGGCTGTTGTAACAGGACGAGGGGTGATGGTTTAAACTAAAAGAGGGAGATTTAGTCTAGAGAGAGAACAAAGAAATTTTTTTCCAGTGAGTGTGGTGAGCCCCTGGCCCAATTTTCCCAGAGTCACTGCCCCATCCCTGGAACCATTCCAGGTGAGGTTGGTTGGGGCTCTGAGCAACCTGCTCTAGTTGCAGATGTCCCTGTTCAGTGCAGGGGGATTGGACTGGATGACCTTGAAATGTTCCTTCTGACCCAAATCATTCTATGATTCTATAATTCTGTTTTAAAGGTCTTTTCCAACCTAAACTATTCTATGATTCAAAGTAGGGAACATCCAGTCCCTGCTTGCACTAGAACAAACACTAGAACTGTATCTTGACCTAAACTGCTTGTTAATTAAGTCCTAGTCAAGCCTGGGGTCTCTATCACAGAATCATAGAATCACTTTGGCTGGAAAAGGCCTTTAAGCTCATTGATTCCAATCATTAACCCTACTCTACCATACTCCACCAAATCCTCCTCTAAGCCATATCCTCAAGCACCACATCTACACAACTTCTAAAAACACTCAGGGATGGGGACTCCACCACCACCCTGGGCACCATGTCCCAGTACCTGACAACCCTGTTCATTGAAGGTTTCTTTTTGAAAGAAGGAAATACAACTTCATCATGCTAAAAGGTATCAAAGAAGGAATCATGTACCAGGGTCCCAGGGGCATTCAGGAATCCCAAATGTGTAGAGGACAACTGAGGACAGAATTGTTGGAATAGGGAAAATTTCCTAATTCTGGCTGGGCAACCTTGATTCAACTTTAGTCCTGAAGACTCACCTGCCAACCAAGATGAGCCCCACCAGCTCCTGCAGACCCCAAACCAGAGGGAGTCAGCTCTTATGTGCTTAGTGTAGAACAGCTTGCAAGGGATTTGGTGAACCCAGCTTAATTTCCACGTGTCTTCTGATGAAATCTGTATTGTAGTCATTATGACAGCATGGGTTTTTCCAGATGTGACAGTAAATGTCTGCAGGCACACTTTTTAACAGTCTGCAGGGTTAGGAAGACATTTTATGGTCTAGGTGGATGAGGCTGTTTAATGTCTGAGCAAAAAAAAAAAAAAAAAAAAAATATTAATGGCAAAGAGCTGCCTTACAAGCCTTTTTCTGAGTGATTGCTAGCCAGGCTAATGTGCATTTGCTCATAAACCAGCTAAGACATTTGGGATGTATTAGCCAACTTTTGCATAACATATGCAGGAAGATGCTGAGAAGATATAACTGGTATTTTATGATGTTGTACAAAACTATTGAGTCAAATAGAATCATAGAATTGTTTAGGTTGGTACAGGGTACAAAATTTGAGGTTCCAAGAAAATGAGTCCATTTTAGTGGCAGATGACTAGTGACTGTTTCCTCACTGTCTGGGAAGTGCTATATCTGCTACTCCCATGTGAAATGACATTTTTTAATAACAGTTTTATTCAGTAATGGTGATGCCTGTGTGAATGGCCTATGGAAAGGCCAGACAGAAGATGTGGTGGGCTTCTCTTCTGGAGCATCCTTGTACTTGAAGGTGGACAGTGCTGCTGCTATTGTGTTTGATGAAGGACAGCTGGGCAACCACCTAATTTCTGATAGATTATAAAATATGATAGTGTTATAAAATACAATCTGAAGCTCTTAGCAGTCACAGAATCACAGAATGGCAGGGGTTGGAAGGGGTTTTTGGAGAACATAAGTCAAATCCCTCAGCTAGAGCAGGGTCATCCAAAGCAAGTTGCCTGGGATCACAACGAGGCAGGTCTGGAATCTCTCCAGAGAAGGAAGAAGGAGACGCCACAACCTCTCTGGGCACCCTGCTCCAGGGCTCTGCCACCCTCAAAGGACATAATTTTTTCCCGATATTCAGGCAGAACCTCCTCGGTTCCAGTTTGTCCCCATTGCCCCTTGTCTTGTTGCTGAACACCACTGACAAGAGTCTGACCCCTTCCTCTTGACCCTCACCCTTTAGATATTGAGAACCACTGATCAGATATCCTCTCAGTCTTCTCTTCTCCAGGCTCAACAGCCCCAGGGGTCTCAACCTTTCTTCAGTATAAAGATGCTCCAGTCCCCTCAGCAACTTTGTAGCCTCTGCTGGACTCTCTCCAGTAGTTCCTTGTCTCCCTTGAACTGGGGAGCCCAGAACTGAACACAATACTCCAGATGTTGCTTCACCAGGGCAGAGTAGAGAGGGAGGAGAACCTCCCTCAGCCTACAGGCCACACTCTTCTTCATGCACCCCAGGAGATCATTTGCCCTCTTGGCCACAAGGGCAAATTGCTGGCTCCTGGTGAACTTGTTGTCCACAGTCCCCATAAGAAGGTAATTTCTTCTTCTAAGCCATAGAGAAGCTAGTTCAAAGATCCCCAAGATCACTCCTAGAATCTCAAGAAGTACCTTCACTGCTAAGTAAAAGAGGTCCAGGGTGCGAGCTCGGGTCTGGGTGCACAAGTTGTCCACGCTACTTCTCCATTAGCTCACTCCCAAACCCTGCTCTCAGGCAGACGAGAGCCGAGGTGTTTGGACACAAGCCACGCTGTGACACTTGGCCTCTGGGCCAGTGAATTGGCCCCGTCTGGCTTTATTTAGTAGAGTAGGTGTTGCTGATGAGACTGCACTGCTTTTGGCTGCCTCTGCCCTGCACAGTCCTTCAGCACTGTCCCAACAAGCTTTGCACCTTCAAACACCCCCACAAGTCTTTATGCCACATCTCAGAGCTCGTAACACCTACCCTCAGTCTCTTGCTATAAAAACACGACTCTGGCAGGCTGTAGCGTGGCCCACTTAATATTTCAGACACTTTGAACTGAACCCCCCCACCCCTCCTCCAATCGTTAGTATGAACTAGGGCCATGGGGCATCACATAGGACCCAGAGGAGGCTGAAGGCTAAATGCCATGTGCTGTGGACCAGGCAATCTGCTGGCAATCACAAGCTGTGTGCAGCGATACAAACCAGGCTGCACGACTGGACTTCAAGTCTGGATGGGAGCACAACCCTCTTTGCTTTAGCACTGTGGAGGAAATTATTGTGGATTTAGGGGAACCACGTCCTTAGAAGGCAAGAAAGACTTCTGCTAGTGCAGACGTTAGAAATAGTTTATGAGATGTACGTTCACTTTACTGGCTTCCCAGCTTACTTTCATCTGATGAAAATTGTGGCTCAATCTTCTTTTGGTAAGACGTGGCAACTCTCAAAATCCAACAAGTCTCCATAAATACCCCTGGTTAAGTCCCTGGCACAGGAGAGTTGTTTAATAGGGTTATCAAATGCAAGGTAAGGCATGGCAGCCAAATGTGAGGTCATTCACATCAATTCAGCTTGCTGTGCAGAAGTGTCCAACTTCAGCTTGCTTTGCTTGGAGACTATGCACTGGGATAGTTACTGCATCTCAACCAAGATGTGGCAATTCCATATGGGCTGCCATAACTGGGTTGTACGTTTGAATTCCAGCATCCAGCTCTTCACAGACGATGGGTTGTCACTCTACAAAGCCATGGCAAATGTGAACAGGTCTTGGAGAGAGAAAAACCAGCTTGTCTCTAATCCAGAGTGCATGGGTTTGGCATTCCAGGCATATCTGGACATTGCTGCAGATATTACAGCAAACCTCTAGGTCTCCATGCAGCATGAGCACAGATATGTTGTTACATACAAAAAGTACTTGTGCCAAAATGCTTGTGGTCTAAATCTCTTCAATAGCCTGGATATGGTCTGCAGGAATATGAGTGACTTGACTGTGCAGGAAGACATAGGTAGGTAGGTGCCTCAAGAAACTACTTAGTATAAAATCACAGAAACACTTTGGGCTCTGTTTGCTCAATGAGCAAAAAACTAAAAGGTCACTACTGAAAAAGCCATCCTGGCTTTGACTTGAGGAATTTGCATCTCTTGACACAATGGCCTTGCTGTTGGCCTGGAAGCCAGCCTGTGAAAGTGTGAAGGCCAACAACTCATCTCTCAGCCAGTTGACTTCATGAGACTTTTCCTTCATCCCTGAGAGTATAAGGATACCACTGTCCCATTTCTGTAGGTGTTAGGAAAAGATCCCTCAAACCTTGCACCTAACCCACCTCAAAGGAGATAGCCCCATATTTTATCTTCAGGCATAGTTGTGTGAAGTTGCTCTGGTGATCCCAGGTCTGGCAGGGCAAACAAGACAGAATTCCCAGCTGAGCTACCAGTTCATCTGCAAGGATGGAAGTGGTGTTCCTCAGTCAAACAATACAAGAGGCTTCATACACCTTCAGAGATAATGTGGAAGAGATACTGTCCTCTCTTGCAGTGAGCCTGGAAGAAGAAGCAGCTTCTTCAGCACCCACCACTCTGCTGACCAAAAGATCACAGAAGGCAACTGTGGCTTTTACAAGAAGAACATGAGCCAGGTTAGATGGGGCTTTGAAAACATGGTCTAGCAGGAGGTGTCCCTGCCCACAACAGGGTGTTGGAACTAGATGATCTTTAAGGTCCTTTCCAACCCAAACCATTCTGTGATTCATTCTATGATTCTGTGGTGGATATCTACTTACTGACTCCAGTAGATATCCAGAGTAGATGGCAGGTTTTCACCACTATCAAACCAGGCTGGGATTGAACTAGTATCCAGAACATATCCCAGCAAGCTTAAAGCTCCATAATATCTCCATAATATCTCCTTTCTGTACAGTACTCAGCTCTCAGAGACCCTGGGTGTTCTTGCTATAACCAACATTGATGTTAGCTCTCTACTGCCAGGTATGCTGCACTTCAGAAATGCCACACGTATTCCCAGCCTTTAGGAATTTCCCCAAATCCTACCCATTCAAAACAGATCCCACAGATGCTTCCTCTGCAAAAATCCAGCTGCATCTTCTGTTATGCCTTTGTAGTGATTATCAGAAGATTTTCCTCCAGTTTAGCAGAGCTGCAGCTTATACAATCTTGACCTCTGAAGCATGAAGAGAAAGAAGAAAATAATGGGGTACAATGTGTTCTTTAGCTTTTATTCCACCAGGGCCAGCCAAGCTACTGAAAGGGAAATCCCTGCACAAATTAAGGAAACTCAGATATTTCTTTCATTCTAAGAGGCATTCCCTACAAAGCCAGGGCTTGTTTCCAAAGACTTGGCTGCATTCCAGCATCAGAGAAATTTTATTATGCAAATATTGACCAGTGTTGCAGGAAATGGTAATAAAAAATTGTCAAAGGTGACAAAAGCTATTGTGCTGGGGCTGTAACATCTGAAGTCAAATTTTGGGAGCATTGTTTCATTGATTAAATGATTTTTGGAAGTAGAGGGTAGCAGTGGATGGTCTGTGTTCCTTCTTTTGTGTGTTTTTTTTTTTTTTTTTTTGTCTTACTTTGTTTTAATTGGGGCAATTTTGGTCCTGGAAATGATGACAGAAACACTAACGAATGCACAGAATCCTGTTGTCCAGGATTTAGTCATGCAACGATCCAAACAATGATCCAATACTCAGACCCAGACTAATAAAGACCCTACCTGGCAGAAGCATGAAGAGGAATATTGTGCATTATGGACTGACCCCAGGAATGAGAGTACTTTATGGAAGGATATTGAAAAAAGATGGGAACCCCACCTCCAGTGGAGCTGACGGAAAAGTCCAAAGGAGGCCCAGGAATGATGGGGCAGGAACTCAGTAATGATACACAAGTTGTAAGGTTTGAGGCAAAAGTCAGGGGTCATATAGATGAGGGTTTAAGTTACACATGGGCGAGGGAGAGCAAAAAGCCTGAATATTTGCAGCTTATGTGCAGAGGGGCTGGTGAAGACAAGAGAATACAGCACAACCTTGCAGGCTGTGTAGATGTAAGTCAAGGCAATATCTTGCTCTTAAAATGACTTCATCTGCCGCCACAGCAGAAGTGAATTGGATCTTCACAAGCTGGGGAGAGAGACTTTAAAAAGTCACCTCTATGCAGAACCTTGTCCTTCCAAAAATAATGATAAATGAATGACTATATTATACTAGAAACGCACAGATAGTGTCCTACACAAGTGTAGTCAGAGACAAGTGCTTGAAAAAATATTTTTAAAAGCAAGTCATGACTCCTCTTTCCTTTGCAACATCCTCCTAGCTTTTGACATGGGTGAGTCTAGGGTACAGACCCACATTTCATCTTCAGGAATGCACAAGGAAGCTGAAGGAGAATTTGGCCCTAAGATAAGGGCTACTTGAACTGATATTCTCTTTTCTGCTGCTTTTCTCCTTCTGTAAGACATGCCAGTTCTAAGCCATGCCCATCTCAGCAGTGTATAGGCACTTCTCAATGGCTCTGAAGGATATCTTTTTTCAAAAAACACCTCTTCCTTTTCCCTTCAAGCTCCCCTCATCATAGATATCATCATCAGCATGGACAGTGTGAAAAATACAGTTGATATCCTTGGCATAGGAATCAGAAAACAAGGACTATAGCTTCTAAATGCATCTAGACAAAAATTGTTGTCCAAGTTCCCTCAATATATCTTCAATATCTGACCATGGTGATAAATTGTTCTCTTGCACTGCCCATCGCCTTCTATTGACTAAAGAGACAGTGTAGCTGGCGCTACATGAAATGCTAATTTCTCATGACAATTGGCAAATTGCTCCAAAAGTTCACAGAAGGCATGAGCTTTCCATGCCCCCGCCCCCTCCCCTGTGTGTGTATGGGATAAAGTTCTCGTTCAACCACATGATGCCACCTTGATTTACAGATGATACTGCTCTTTGTGTTTGACATCTGGGAGTGCTTTCAGTGCAAATGTTAATTGGGACCTTTGGGAATGTCACAGGTCCTGAAAAAGCAGCCTAGTGCCATGGAGTCTGGCTGAGACTCACAGAACGTATGTTGTGGTTTAACCCCAGCCAGCGGCTAAGACCCACACAGCCCCTCGCTTACTCCCACCCTGCTGGGGGTGCAGGGAGAGGATTAGAAGGGTAAAAGTGAGAGAACTCATGGGCTGAGATAAAACCAGTTTCATAGGTAAAGCAAAAGCCATGTGTGCCAGCAAAACAGAATCAGGAATTCATTCACTGCTTCCATTGCCAGGCAGGTGTTCAGCCATCTCCAGGAAACTGGGGTTCCATCATGCACAATAGTGACTTGGGAAGACAAATGCTACCACTCTGAACACCATAGAATCACAGAATGGTTTGGGTTGGATGGGACCTTTCAAGGTCATCTAGTCTAAGCCCCTGCAGGGAGCAGGAACATCTGCAACTAGAGCAGGTTGCTCAGAGCCCCGGCCAACCTCACCTGCAATGGTTCCAGGGATAGTGCACTGACCACTTCTCTGGGCAACCTGGGCCAGGGTCACACCACCCTCAGTATAAAAAATTTCCTCCTTCTCTCTAGTCTAAGTCTCCCCACTTTTATTTTAAAACCACCTCCCCTTGTCCTGTCACAACAGGTGCTGCTAAAAAGGTTTTCTCCATCTGTCTTTAGGCCCCCTTGAAGTCCTGGTAGGACACCAGCAGGTCTCCCAGCTGGAGCCTTCTCCTCTGAAGGCTGCCTAAGCCCAACTCTCTCCTGCTGGCCTCCCAGCAGAGGGGTTCCACCCTTAGGTCAGTTTTGTCCCCCCTACATGTTCCCTTCCCTTCCTTCTTCTTCCTCCTGCTTTTTGTGCTGAACATGACATCATGTGGTGTGGAACACCCCTTTGGTCACTTGGGGTCAGCTGTCCCAGCTGTATCCCCTCCAAGCTCCTTGTGCACCCCCAGTCTACTTGCAGGTGGGGTGGGGTGAGAAGCAGAAAAGCTCCTGACTCTGTATAAGCACTGCTCATCACCGTGCAAGTAGCACTGTTTTCAGCACAAGTCCAAAACATAGACCCATCCTAGTTACTGTGAAGAAAACGAATTTTATCCCAGCCAAAAAGAGCACGCTGTGGCACCACGACGTGGCATCCCTGCCCAAAAACTCTTGTAACGTGCAGAGCAGGAGTTTACCCTGGGGAAATCTTGGTCTGAGGCTGTGCTGCTGCTCTGTGTTCAATTTGCTTATTAAAGAAAGTGTTGCTCTGCCTGTCACCGTGTCTCTGTGTGAGTGACATCTGTTACTTGCAGCACTGGCTACCTCATGGTTCAGGAAAGTAGGGTGAAAAGGTCTAATGCTGAGTCTCTGAAAGGGCAACAGAAGAAAATAGATGCTGGTGCTTCTTTGTGATGTCCAGAGTCTCTTATTGCTGCACCTTCAGAGTTGTTGAGGGAAGACATAGAACCACAGAATCATTAAGGTTGGACAAGACCTCCAAGACCATCAAGTCCAACCACAACCCAACACTCCCGTGACCACTAAACCATGTCCTCAAATGCCACATATACATATTTTTTTAACCGCTCCAGGGCTGGGGACTCCAGCACCTCCCTGGGCAGCCTGGACCAAGGCCTCACACTCTGGCAGGAAAGAAATTCTTTTGAGCATCCAATCTAATCTGTGCCAGCCCATCTCCCCATGATTCTCTCTCTCCCCTTCCCAATCTTGTTTATTTAGGTGCAGGAGGCTGATCTGGCTCTGAGAAGGATCTGTCTAGCCCAGCGTGGTCTCAGCAGAAACAGAGATGGCCAAAAGATTTTACTTTATATTTAATGACTAATTTTATATTATTAACTATATATTTGATTATATTTTAATATTTACTTTTATATTTGTTTTGACCTTCTCCAAATGGTCTGCAAGCACACCCCCAGGACAATGGGTTTTGAAAGGGTAAAGACAGAGGTATAGAGATTGCTTCTTCCTACATACCAGGCACAAAGTGTTTAAAGATTTAACAGTAAGAAAACCACATATACACACACACACCCCCAAAAAAAAAAAAAAAAAAAAAAAAAAAAAAAAAAAGATACAGAGGAGTCTACTAGACTTGTTAAAGTCTTTTCCTTGCTGGCTCTGTCTGGCAAACTCTGAGTTTTAAAATACCAATGCCTTTTCTTGTCACTCTCAGTTTTAATTTATTATTTTTTTACATCAATAAATATCCCTCCACTCCTCCATCTGGAGGATTCCTCCTTCATCCCACCACTGCCAGGCTGATCAGAGCCACCTATGCAGCACCATTTGATCCAGAACATATTTCAATCTTGGCCCGTTCTCAGCCTCATAAATTCCTGACATGATTCGGGAGGCGTTTCTGTTGGAAATAGCTTCCCGCTCCACTGTCGTATTTATAGAGACTGCTGCTGCCTCTGATCTGGGGCCAAACATTAGGAATAATTGCAGCAGGAAGCAGGACAGAGCTCGACAGATTGTCTGCCTGGATTGTTTTAATTTCAAGATTGTGGAAGTATCTCCACTTTCTGATATTAAGAGCAAAAAGGAAAAAACCCACATTGTTCAGGAATTTCATATTTTAATTTTTTTTTAATTGCTTCTGTTAGAGACAAAGAGGGAAACATTACACCTGCTGCTGAGGACAAGGAGGTGAATTAGATGTTAGTGACTTACTAATTCAGGAATCCTTTTCCTGCAGGTTAGACCAGAGGTTCCCACTTTTTTATTTTCTGCTTGTTGAAACAAAGCCAGGAAGCGCACATGGCTCTGCACACACGTGTGGGTGTCTATGTGTGTAACAGGAGGAGCTGTAGGTGGGACCCCAGACACGTTGTCCATGTGCAGCAGCTTCAGCCCTGACCAATGCAGCCACCCTGCCACGTTGCTCAGGGCTGAAGCTACACATGGACAAGGTGTGAGTGCTGGTATTTGGAAGGAACCACACATCCAGCCAGGTGATGGCCCATGTTCAAAGTGTGAAGTCCTTGGCCGTGTGGCTCAGAGCTGAGTACGAAAGGTGGAAGACATGGATGCTAGGAGGCCTCAGATGTGTTGCATCTGAACTGGATTAGCTGTGTTTAGAAGTGGGAGATACATGCACATGCTGGAAGCCTGAGCTGACGCCTGTTGAATTCAACAGAAAAACATTTTTCACTTCATTTTTCATGACACTGGAGGTGCAGCTGGGAAGCAAGATGGGGAATAGAACAGAGAAAAGTCTCCCCAGTACAGGGATGCCAAGCAGGCTATGAAGTGGAACCGTGGGGCTGCTGGCACTCAGAAACCCCACTGTAAACATCTCCCACCCCATCTGACCATCGTCAAAATTGCCAGGCTGTCTGGGACATCACTGAAGCACAGAGTGAGCTGGGACCTCACCACACAGCGGCACTAGGGTTGTCTTCTCCTCCCACTGCCATGCTTTCTGGGTAGCATTCCTCTGAGACAACAGGGATTTAGCCTCATCCCAGTCTTACTGCCTTCAGAATAGAAGTTCCCACCGTTTTGGTAAAACCCTGGGAGTCATTCTTAGCTACATGTCAAAATATGTTCCTGAGTAGGGATCCTGAATTTTTGTTATTGCTTCTTGAGAAAGAAACCTGACTGTGATTCCATGGCTGGGTAATAGCTTTGGGAAATGAGGAAATCTCTTCCTCCAAATCCTGGGCTACACTGGTTCAAACCTACCCGTTTTGCTGGTTACAGAGAGCTCTCTTAATTGAGCATAGATATGGGGTAAGAGCTGCTCTAAGTTCAGAGGAGAAAACCATCCACGCTTCCAACAAGAGCTATGATTATATTAGCTTGACACAAGGGAATAATAAAGAGCTGTACTCAGAGAAGAAAATAGCAAGAGCCAACTGGGAGCTAAAGCCAAAAAAACATTGGTTGTGATCAAGCGAGCCTTGTAAATTGAAGGGGGAGTTTGAGAGCCTGGGGAGATCTATCAAGAAATGGTTAAAGGGTTAGCCAGTCATTAGGGGTGCCTTCAGGAAAAGATGCTTTAAACCAATCCAGGTAATTTGGCTCAGTCCAGTTTCCAGGTGAAAAACTTTGCTTTGTGCTACGCAGGAGATCAGATTAGGGGTTTCTGCCACCCTTAATATCTCTGAATAGAGGAACACCAGGAAGCACTCATGTACTTGTTAAGTTGACAGAGAAAATGAAAATGAAGCCATCTCACATCACTTCATGGATTGTCAGTGATATTGTGCTTTTGCATTTTAATCCTAACAACCTGCAAAATAGTTCAGATACAGTTTTGAAAAATACTGCAGCAGTGGAAAAGAGACAAGGAACAAATTATGCTATATGTCTGGTTCGATAGGAGCAGAAAGCAACTGCCCTGTCTGGCTGCTGACCTGAAGGTAACTTTGGTATCCACTATTTCTAACAGCAGTACCCAGTCCTGCCATTGCCTCAGATGTTGAGTCTACTGCCTCAGTAAAAAATGCCAGCAACCGAAGGAAGATGGAAAATTCATGTCTTTTAAGGTCCTGGAACAAAATGAGGGCAGAACCAAAACAGACCTTACTGTACTCAGGCTCAACCATTCTTTTCTGAGCTCCTGCATCTTCTCAGAGATAGGAGAGAGAGGCTAACTCAGTGCAGACTTTCCTGCATCATTATATGGGAGAAAACTCATAGACATGCAATAAGTCGTTCAGATGAAAGGGTTGAAAAGGGGACGGATTAATTATGATTTCCAGCCAGGGAGCAGAGGCAACAAAAGCTATAAAGGAAGGCTATAGCAAAATGGGGAATTAAGTAATTATTTTGAGTCTATATTCCAGTAGCACCTTTGCATGGAGCTGACCACCTCAACCCATAACTGTGGCTGGCAGTTATGTTACCCCAGAGTCTTTGCCACAGTTAAGTCATAATAACCTCCCTCTGGGAAGAGAAGTAGCCCTGAAAAAAATTAACAAGCTCAGCATTGCCTCGAATCTTTTAAGTGACTCCTGTCATGCTTCAGTCTTCCTCAAAATCTGATGCTAGTGAAAAATATTCCTTTTATTTGAAAGAAATTAAGGATAATAGAGAAAGGGAGAATATAAAGTAGATGGAGAGGAAGACTGGGACAGATGCCAGAAGATCTGAAGCTAATCAGATCCAGATAATGTCCAAGTCCAGTATCTCCTTCCCTGGGGACAGTACCCAGGACACAGTGCCAGGAGAATGTCAGTGCTGAGACTCCACTGCTTGCCTGCACCACTGGGGAAAGAGAATCTGCAAATATTTAGTCTGCCAGAAAGACTATTCCAATTAGTGACTGTCAGATCAAGGCCTGAAGGATTCTGAAACATGTAGAGGTTTGGACAGGGCTTACACAAGTCACACAAGGCTTGTTGCTTACTTAAAACTATTAGTATCTGACAAGCATGGACATCTCTAGGCACTTGAACCAGAAACTACTTAATTTACAGTAACAGTCACGGGATGGATCCCATTTAAGGTGAATTCCTGTGACCCCAGAAAGCTGTGCCTGGGCTGAGTTCATTTCTTCTCCTCCCCTGGAAATTTGCTTAGTCATAAATAAAATAAAATAAAATAAATAAATAAATAAAAAACCCCAAAAAAACCCACCATCATTATCTGAAATGAGGGAAGGAGCCTTTGTCACAGACAACAGGGTGTCATCACTCAGCTGTGCTATTGCCAGCTTCAGTCTTACTGTTGGTCCTAATATGGTTATGGGTAATTCTTACACCAACAGTTGTGGACAAGTGAGGACTTTTTTTGGAAATGAAGGAAGAGGGACCACAGAGCCCCACATGAATGTTCGAGTGAAGAGAGTCATGACAGCAGATGCAGCAATGCTGGCATTGCATTGGTGGCTGGAATAGTGCTGTTCTTACCCACCTTCTTTTCTCCACACCACGTTATTCTTTTTCTTCAAATAAGGGCAGGAAAATCATGTGGGTCAAGACAATGAACAGCAAAGAGACCGAGAGCAGCTGACAGGGTGGAATTTAATGTTCAGCCTTAAGTGCAGATACAGGTTTAATCCTTGTCCCAGCGCCAAAAAGTCAGGATGTCCTCAGCGTGGTGATGCCTGGCCATCCCCTCCCATGAATAGCACCAACACCCTGAGAGCTAGTCCAGGTTTCTAGTCCAAAAGGATTAGGCTCCTTCTCCTTCTACTTTGGGTTGTAACTGAGAATGCATAAGATGAATATTCACTTCTCGCTGAGCACTCCTGTGCAGCTGAGTCAGTCACTCGTGTCCTCACACACCTCTCACAACTCTTGCTGTCTCTGAACTCCATCTCTGGCCAACACTGACCATCCAGGCTACACAGAATCATAGCAACATAGAATTATAGAATGATTTAGGCTGGAAGGGACCTTTCAAGGTCACCTAGTCCATCCCCACTCCCTGTACTGAGCAGGGACATGTGCAACTAGAGCAGGTTGCTCAGAGCCCCGGCCAACCTCACCTGGAATGGTTCCAGGGATGGGGCAGCGACCACCTCTCGGGGCAACCTGGGACAGGGGATCAACACCCTCAGTGTGAAACATTTCTTCCTTCTCTCTAGTCTAAATCTTCCTCTTTCAATTTAAAGCCATCATCACTTGTCCTGTTGCAACAGATGTTGCTTAAAAGATTTTCCCCATCTGTCTTCTAGGCCATCTTTAAGTACTGAAAGGCTACAAGAAGGTCTCCCCAGAGCTTTCTCTTCCCCAGGCTGAACAAGCCCAACTCTCTCAGCCTGGCCTCACAGCAGAGGGGTTCCAGCCCTCAGATCATTTTTCTGGTCCTCTTCTCTATCTACTCCAGCAGGTTTGTCTGTCCTTTGCTGGAGACTCCAGAGCTGGACACAGTGCTCCAAATACGGTCTCACCAGAACAGTAAAGAGCTAAGACAGTCACCTCCATCAATTTCAGATCATCGCTCACATCCACCCTACTAAAGTCCTCTTTTTCTGCCCCAAAGTTGTGCATGGTGTACGGTTTCTGGCAAGTGCTCATGCAAAAACCATCCTAGAAGTATGCTAATGCTCAGCTAGCCTATACAGGTGAGCTCATGCTCTGGGTCTGTTGACTGTGTAGAGCCCACATGCTTCTAGAGGCAGAGGAGAGAGGCAGGAACACCTCTCCATCCCAATAGGATAGGATAAGATATTAAGGAGATGACGTCTGCTGGCACGAACCAAGCTTTGGAGGTGCACTGCACTGTCACAGGGTCCTACTCTGGATGGTTCAGGGGTCTCACCTTAGGTGAGATGAACCTCTACCACCCTTACCTGGTACCTTAGGTCCTTCATCTGGTGGGATAAAAGGTAACAAGAGATGAGAGAGAGAAATTCTGCCAATACTCACAAAGGTGCAAATTTTGCACTGTTGAAAGCAGTGACCACTGGAGTTGTGTTCCTGAGATCCTGCAGGTACTGAATGCTTTGTGACATCAGCCCTTGCTTTTACTTTTAGTGTCCCAGAAGAGGAATGAAGCACTTTGGCAAAAGTCACTCTTGAAGCAAGTGATTCTGAGCCTGGGTCTTCAAAATACTAGCCTATCCTCACACCTACCTAGATGCAGGAGAGCTGTGGGGAGATGGAAGCAATCCTCCTTTTGTTAGTTTTGTTAGTAAAGTAGTGTCTGCTGAGCTTGCTTTCCATTGACCCCATTTCAGGCAGCTCCAAACTAGGATTTTTAAAAATAAAAGTTTTAAAGAGGCTTATAGCAAATGTCTGCTATGAAATGGAGTAAACCCCTCCAAAGGGGACAGAAGAAACTGTTCAAACAGGACCAGACCGAGTGTGGCTCCAGCACCAGACCTGAATGTACACATCTTGTGGGTATAGCTCCACAAGCAGCAATGCATCTTCCCTGTTTTATGGGATTATGGCCCATCTACAGACCTCTGCAGGTGGCCACAGCCAACTACTCCCAGCTAAGAGCTCCCTAAAGACACTGTCTTAAACACCAACAGGGGCAAAAATGGACCACAAAGCACTAACTTAACTTCTGCCTGTGTCTGGATGATGTGTGAGTCAAAACTGATTGTATGTGCATTTCTCATATCCTCATGGAGTGACCCCTCTGGCTTTGGAAAGCATGAGGTTTATGCACTGAAGTCCACCAGTTTTAGAAAAAAACAGAACTCAATGGATCTTTTGTTCCAGAATACGTTTCAAAATATGGCACTCAATAGAGCTGCTCAAAGTAAGTGTTGAAATGTTACACATGGTTGTCATCTGAGACTATTTGAGGACTCTTAGACACACATGGCTCGCAGGGACAGTCCGTTCTACATGGCAAGCATGAGGAAGCACCAAAAACATCACAAAAAACTTTGCTATACAGAGTCCAGCTGGAGAAAACCAACAAAGGACAGAGGACAACTGAGGGACTGTGTTTTACCCAAAACCAGTGAATGAGCAGCAGGTAGGAAACTTAATTTCAGAGCTCATTCCACTAAAGTAAAATCAGGTTTTGCAGCTCTCTGCTGTATGACCAGGGCTTCATCAGTGCTTGCTGCCCTCAGGCATATTTTGCCTATGGGAAGCAAGAGGGTAACTTTCAGAAGACTGATTTTAGCTGCAGTGTTGCTTGATGATGTAGACTGGATTGATAGGGCCAAATGGGAGAAACAAACATGCTGTTGATTGAGGATGCTTCAATTTTCAGCTGTCAAACCTTCCACTTCACACCTTGTCAAAATCAAAGTATCTCAAAGGGGCGTGCAAAATTGTAACTCAGATTTGCAGCCCTTTGCCTCTCTGCTCTCCTGGTAGGGTATGCACAGGCCTACAGAGGAGGACTTTCTGAAGATGATGTTTGTTAATGCAGCCCATTCCAGCTGTGCAGTCATCCTGATGAGTTACAGTGGGAGGTTCTTCAGGCCTCCTCACCATGCAGTGTTTTGGTATTTGTAAAAATGAGACAACCTGAAGGGGAACGTTCATCTGAATTTCTCAACAGGTGAGCTCCCAATGCATTCTACGTTACAATACTACTGAACATACACAGCCAGGCCTGATGGATTTGATACCCTTTCTGGCCCTTCAATGTGACAAATTGGAAAGGAAAGGGATTTTTTTTCCATTGCCACGTGAGCTTTCAGTGCCTTGCAGATGATCACTTTCCTGATGCACTCTGTCCTCTGACTGAATAAGGTCCTGATGCACTCTGTCCTCTGACTGAATAAGGAAATAATGTTTAGCTCTAAACAGGATGATCGATGGCCATGCAGACTGTCATCTTCTAGGAACAAAAGCCAGACAGATAGTTGGACTGTTTTTCTACACCAGCCTCCAAAAACCTGTGCTTAGTGTAAGGAAACTCAGGGAAGGAATCTGTCAAATCTCCTCAGTCTTAAAACACTAGCAAGAAATTACTCCCAGCCCAAAAGGGTTTTTTTTCCCCTGCTTTTGTGCTGTAACCCTCTTCACTTACCCTCCAGCAAATCTGCTGCACCAGATGCCAGAGTTCAAGCCTAAACAGGGAGTTTCAGTGCTCAGACCTGATCCCTTCCTTTCCCATTTCAGTCTTCCCCTATTGACCATTTCCCACAATTAGGGGTCCCTCCATTCCCCAAACTGCTTTAAGTATAAGCATGTTTAAACATGTTATCATGTTACCTTCCTCTGGGCAGATGCTATCTTTGGTGAAGTCCCCTTTTCCATTTTTTTTTTTTATTTTATTTTGTTGTTATTGTTTGTTTTCTTTTTCCTGTTTTGAAGAGCAAAAATGAAAATACAAATAGGTAACAGTAAGAAATCTCTCTCCAGATTTCACATTCCACCATGTTCTTTTCGTATCTCTGGTTATGTTATGAATTGTTTAGCACCATTTCACAGCAACACGTTTTGGAGGAAAAGTGGCAAAATATTTATTGTTTTGGAAGAATTATAAGTCTAAATGTTGAGTTCAGAAAGGCTTTTCAGTCTCATCTTAAGTCTACAGCTTAGCTACAGAATGTATAGGTAATGTAGGGGCCATAGCAGGTCCACAGAGTAAGAAAAGACAGAGATAAGGTCTAGCAGTGTGCTGGACCAGAGATCTCACCCCTTCATGAAAAGACCCTGACTATTTTCAAAACCTCATGGATGTCTTGCAGTGAGCTGGGGCTGACCTTTGATTTTAGAACAGGAAACTCTCCAGAATGTATTTCTTCTGGGGGTATGTGATATTTTGCATATATTTCAGTATCTGCTGCTAGCTCATGGCCCGTGTTCCTTCTGTGTCCCTCCAGTCAAATCCCAGTGGATCTGTAATCTCTTACATCTGCATCTGTAGCTTGTATGCACAATGGGCAAATATACTTGTGCCTTCAAAGAACTGCTTTCTCTCATATGCCTTTTACTCCTCAGTACATAGGGCTCTTTTAGACATTCATGTTTTGTTCCAAGAAAATAGTCTAGTCCTGGAAAAGACCCCAAAAAGGTGTTCTAGAAAGTCTTCAGCTTGTGAGAATGGTAAGCTTTGGTCTTTGGCTGTCTTCCTTCTCGTCTCATCTTTTTTTCCACTCCACTTGCTTCTTTCATGCTGTGCAAGTATTTGGACTTTGGTGCTTGAATCGAAGAGCCATGCTGGTCTACAATGAGAGTACTTCTCCCCTAGAGTGGCTCACCAGGCACTCTCTTTTCTTCCTTCAGTACAATCTTAGCAAATAAACCTGCTGTTTCAGCTTTGCTGTTTGGTCATGGTCAGAGGGCGACACGCTGGGACAAGAATTCTCTTCCTGGGTAAATCATGCAAAGTTACTACAAGTCAAACAAGGTGCCTGCTGAAATGCTTCTTTGCTTTATTGCATTTCATCTGACAGTTCATCTACCTCCCCTCGGTCTGAACACTTGTCTGCAGCGATGAGGTAGTTTGTATGGTTTGTGATGAAAAGGTCCTTTCCTAGTTTGTTCCAAAGTCTTCTGGGGATGCTGTATATTTTCCTTGTCTCTGTTTGTTGCTTGGCCAGCATTTCCTTGCCGCTATAACATCTGCTCACCAGACCTCTGATATCCTTGATCACATTTGGCCAGTATGAGGTACCTCAAGCTTTCTGGTGTGTTTTTGAGAGTGCATCTGTTCCCAAAAATCTGGGTGTTGTGATTCGGCTGCATTTCTGTCTGAGCCATCTATCCCATGTGACAAGTTCATCTCTGCCTTTCCTGCTAGTTGCCACTTTCTGTCTTCTTTTCCATGTTTTCTTGTGCATCTTGTTGATATCTAGTGAACTTTGTTCTGCAGTTTCACATAGGTGGGAGTTCACTTTTCCTATGCTCACAGCTCTTGGTATAGTTCTTGTAGGAGCATGAAGGTTGACAGTTTAGAGATTTGGACAACTGGGGATGGCCTTGAAGAATTGCGCTCCTCTTTATCCAAGAATTCCCTAAAAGAGATTTGCTCCCCTGCCTCCTTCATGCCCCAGCCCCATTATCTTCCTGCCTTTGACTGCTGCCCTGACATTTCACTTAGGACTTCCACCTTCTCCAGCCAGGGAGTGCCCATCTCCATCTCCTCTGCTCTACCTCCACTCCTCCTCCAGCCTCTTAATGTGCAGATATTTAGATCTGTAGATTTTAAAGCTCATTTTACCCAACTTCAGATAGCCAACTGAGGTCAGGAGCACACTTAACTAGTTGCAGGGCCCTTGATACAGCACTTAGGGTAACTTCTTTCAGTATCTCTGGGGCAATGTCCTCACCTTCTTCACCTGCTATTCATATGTCAGAAACCTCCTTATTTCTAAATTTTGCACGCTGGGGAGCAATAATAAAATCTGCACAAACCAGAGAAAAACCTCACTGTTGGTAAGTCTGCTGAACCTTTTCATTCAGACTCCCATATTTTTCATTCCTATTACAAATTCTGTGTAATTTGGCACTGGGCTGATCTATTGTTTCTGCAGATTTTTGACCTCTGTCACAAACCTTTCATACATGACATGTTCTGTGGGCTGGCAGTGATTTCGGAGTACAATTAGCATTTATTTGGGTCCTCCGGTGAGTTGTGGATGCATCCAGATGAGGGGCGAGCATGTGACAGCCATTTCCCTCTATAGCTAGTAGTGCAACAGCTTGTATTTAGCTTTATTTTTCAACCATTGCAATGCTAGGGCAAAAAGCATCAATCTGCTAAGCAGGGCTTGGTGGAGGTCAAAGCTATAATTCCATGCCAGGGATGTGATTTCTCTCTGAATTTTGTTCCTTTTTTCAATCCACTTTTTGTTCCTTTTTTCAATCCACTTACGATTTCCTAGATCTGCTCCTAGGACCATGATCATAATCTAAATAGAAAATCAGAAACTCCAGATATTGATACATCCCTATTTTTTCCATTGTGCTTCAAACACAGACCCATCTCATGAAACTTTTCCCTCAAGCAGAGCTGCCTGCATACCCAGATGTTGTCTGAGCATCAGTGTTCTGCAATGGCCCCACAGGGAAACCCATATGCCATAACCTTCCAGAAGTGAACTTTCCTTGTCTGGCCTGCCTACATCCTGACACCACTTCTTCCCTATTCACAGCAGGGATTGCAGTGGCTCCAGAGGGCTGGGAGAGTGTTGGAGAGGTCAGAAATACCTTGCAAGAGATTTCCCAGGGAACAGACCTGGGCTGTGGTTAGAAAGTCAGTCTACAGATCAGCTTGTAGCTCTTTGGGGGTGATGAGGGAATGCAATTGCACCCCTCTACCAAAAAGGAGAGGCCATGAGGCTGAGTGGGTCGCTGAACTGGACTCCAGAGACCTCAGATTATTGCTTGATCTAAGGCAGAAACATGATGAGATGTTTCTTGAAAATGAGATGAGAGCAAACAAATCTTTCCTCCTTTTTCTGCTTCCTGATGATAGTCTTTTCCATTTAGACATCCTCTCTCATTATATGTATGCACAGTGCACAAGGTACACACGCTCTCCACTTCCAAACACTGCTGAAATAAAGAGGAAATAAGAGGAACCTCTACCCAATCCTGGGGCTGTGCTTGCTGCCTCATGACCTTCAAAGGTCTGACCGACAGCTTGCACTGGGGTTGAAACCCTTTCTCTTTTTCTGCAGTACTTCTCTTTATGGGATCGTACTTTATGGCTTTCTTTCCAAGTATTTCATTACAAACTCTATTAATGAACACTAGGGGTAGCCAAATGTGTTTGGTTGCCTGCAGGACCTTGAGAGAGGATTATGGAGCAAATTCACTGCAAACAGCCTCAGCTTCCTTGCAAACAAGGCAGCCTGACTAATCCTCCTTTGTACCCCAACAGAAGATCACTCCCTGAATTCAAGACCTCAGAGACACCTGGAAGGACATCAAATGCTCCAGAGCTGAGAACCTGGTGCAGAGACCTGACCCAGCACACACCCAGCAAGACAAACAAACGATGCTTGCCACATGGCTGTCACACATCTCAGCACTAAAGCCACCAGCCTCCCTTTGAGGCTATAAAACAGGCACTGGAGGATACTGGGAATCAGAAACCTCTCCCCTAGATTTAAGCTGGGAGAATGAACTGGTGGGAGTCCTTCCACTGCTGTGGCCATCTCTCATGACAGTTTTCCCTCTTGTGAACTTAGGAGGAAGAGAGGAAATTTTGTATAGCTCCTTGTCTTCCATCTTCATCCTGCTTCAAGCTTTCCTCCCCGTTCTCTTTAGGTACGGTCATTAACAGTAGTTAACGACAGCATGCAATAAGGAAACAGCACTACCATAAATTTGATGGGAAACTACATAAACGTAATGATTTCCAAGGTCACAAATGCAGCCTGTAGTTTGCAAGACAGCTCTTGTATGAGCTTTAACAAGGGCAAGTGCTGAGTCCTGCCCTTGGGTCACAACAACTCCCTGCAATGCTCCAGGCTTGGGGAAAAGTGGCTGGAAAGCTGCCAGGCAGAAAGAGACCTGGGACTGCTGATCAACCACTGGCTGGAGATGAGCCAGTGTGTGCCCAGGTGGCCAAGAAGGCCACCAGCATCCTGGCTTGGATCAGCACCAGTGTGGCCAGCAGGAGTAGGGGAGGGATAGTTCCCCTGCACTGTGCACTAGGGAGTCTGCACCTCAAAGCCTGGGTTCAATTTTGGGCCCCTCACTGCAAGAAAGATGTTGAGGTGCTGGAGTGGGTCAAGAGCAGGGAAACAAAGCTGGTGAAGGATCCAGAGCACAAGTCTTATGAGGAGAGGCTGAGGAAACTGGGATTACTTAGTCTGAAGAAAAGGAGGCTCAGGAAAGCCCTTCTTGTTCCTAAAAGGAGTTGTAGTGAAGCAGAAGTTGGTCTGATCTCCCATGTAACAAATGACAGGGCAGGAGGAAATGGCCTCAAGTTGTGCCAGGAAAGGTTTAAGTTGAATATTAGAAAAATGTCTTCTCCAACAGAGTTGTCAAACCCTGAACCGGGCTGCCCAGGGAAGTGATTGAATCACCGTCCACATTTAAGTTATGTAGATGTGGTGCTGAGGGACATGGTTTAGCAGTAGGCTTGGTAGAGTTAGGTTAATGGTAGGACTCGATGATCTTGAAGTTCTTTTCCAACCTAAACAATTCTATGACTCTATGAGATGTACCAAAGTCCTCCTGCATCCCATGTCACTGTCTTGTTAGGCATTTTCTTCTCACATTTCCCTGCCTGGATGAAACCTGAGAGAGTTAAACGAAGCAATCATGACCCTGTTTTGCTGGAAAATCCGACTGAAGACAATGATGGTTTGTTTCTCAGCGGACTTGCACGTGTTTGCTATTAGGCTGGAGGTAGCCTGCAAGATGTCTTCATCCTGCCTCAGCTGAGGTTGTAAGGATGTGCTAAGATACTTCAGCATGAGTTGTCTAATGCAGTCTGGAACTGGAAGCTTTTCTGTGATGATGTGGGTAAAACACAATGTCCTGCTGGAAAATGGAAACTAAACACTGTCCCAGATATAGCCCTACCACTTCTCTGCCATTCAAATCAGTCTTGCAGGAACCCATGCCACAGATTGGCAGGATGAGAAATGAGTCTGCTCAATTTCTTGGGATCTGAAAAGTTATGCAGCAAGTTCTCAGTACAGGAAAGACATGGATCTGTTGAAGTCGGTCCAGAGGAGGTCACAAAAAAAGATCAGAGAGCTGGAACCCCTTTGCTGTGAGGCCAGGCTGAGAGAGTTGCACTTGTTCAGCCTGGAGAAGAGAAGGCTCTGGGGAGACCTTCTTGTAGCCTTTCGGTACTTAAAGGGGACCTAGAAGACAGATGGGGAAAATCTTCTTAGTAGAGCCTGCTGCGACAGGACAAGGAGTGATGGTTTTAAACTAAAAGAGGGAGATTTAGACTAGATGGAAGGAAGAAATGTTTTACACTGCGTGTGGTGAGCCCCTGGCCCAGGTTGCCCCTAGAGGTGGTCGCTGCCCCATCCCTGGAACCATTCCAGGAGAGGTTGACCAGGGCTCTGAGCAACCTGCTCTAGTTACAGATGTCCCTGCTCCCTGCAGGGGGGATGGGCCAGATGACTTTGAAAAGTCTCTTCCAACACAAACTGTTCTATGGTTCTAAGTCCAGAACCAGACAACTGGGTTGCTTTAGAGGCACAGCACACCACACACTGAACAGCTTGATGTGAGGCCATGCACTGAACATGTACTTTACACTTGGATGTGTGTATTTCCTCCAGAAACACATGCTGCTAATCAGCCCAGCAAGGGAACCACTCCCCCAGCTTCAGCTGACCGATGGTAACAGGAGCAGTACAACTTGCCTTTCTGATTCCTTGTCATTTACCTTTTGACACGACACCTTTCTCTGTTCTTAGCCCCTGGACACGTGAGACGTGGTTTGCATCCAAGTCTAAATCCAACCCCCTCCGAGGTGTACGAGAGTTCAGATTTCAGCCTGCACCTATCTCAGATGTGAACCCTTCTTAATAAAGCAGAAATCTCCAGATGCACCCAAACAGCTGAAAACCATCAGCAAGGATAGTGCCATTTCAGATCTTATGGAGGAACCTCAGTGCTCCCCGTTACTTTCCACCTCCCTGGTCTCCTTCTTGCCATCTGTTATCCCGCGTAACTAGATTGTTGCTTTGAATCTTGCTCATGCCCTTCACCTGACACAGACCATTCCCCCATTCCAATAAAGGTAGAAACACAGAGGATGTGCTGTGTGCACTAACTTTCCTTCCAACCCATCCCATGCTGAGGGCCTCATGAAAACCACGCTATCAATCTGGCAGTCTCTGATGATGGAGCCCACATGGGAACCTTAGATAATGGATTACAGTGGAGGACATGTATTCTTGAATGTGTTTAAGATGCCTGGCAGTTTCTTAAGAAGCAAAAGAGAGAGAGAAAAAAAATTGAAAAAAGCAGTATAAGGGAAGGGAAATGTTCCCTAGATAAGTGAGAGTTTGGAAAGGGGATGAAGAAAGTTGTCTGTCATGCTGTACAGCTTCACCCATCCCAACACAGGAGGTGAATGGTGAAGGTGTCCTTAAAGCAGAACTCCCATAGCTGACGGCACGGAGGCACACAGGTAATATGGTAAACATTGCACATGGTTTAAATTATCATTGGTAATAAAACCATTCATCATCAGTCTCCATGCTGAAGACTGAGAAAGCTATTGCTCCTGAGGATTGAGTGACTGAAAGAAGGAATCATTTGCTGCTCTCTTGCTCACTTATTTTCTCCGACCTCCATGGCCCTGGCTCAAGGTCTTACTGCAGAACGACAGGTCAGCTGCTCTGTGCTCAGTATCCAAAAATTATAGCCTAGGATTCAAAGGTAATCACTGTCACTGGTGTGTCTTTCTGCTCCCTGAGACAGGGCCTTCTCTGGCATGAGGACTGAATTATCTCTCTGCCTCAAAGACTAATCACTCAACATCAGAGTTGAGAGAAGGATGAACATGTCCTATGTGTGACCTCTCCAAGGGCTGGGAGTGATGATGAGACCCAGACAGACCCCAGAAGGTTGGTACACACTGAGGTTTCTTTAGCTGACCCTATTAAAATTCTGCTTTTGATGGTGTCTTTGTGTATCATGTGCATCAGGTTTGCAGTGTCTACGAAGCAATGGGAGCTTCTCTCCTGGTTCCCTCCAGAAATGGACACAGCCTTCTTCTGCACATCCTTGCATGGTGTCCCAAAGCTCAGAAAGCAGGGCACAGTCTGTGCTGTCCTCTGCTTAAGATCACAGTTCAACAACCATCCATTTAAACCAGCACCCTCAGAATCAACAGGAAGTCTTCCACACTGCACCCTAAAACAAGGTATTTTGGCACCACTTCCAAGTGGTGCCCAGCTCCTCGCCTTCCTGATGTTCCTTCCATCACTTCTTTTCCAAGCAAAATCTCCCCAGCCGTAAATCTGCAGATTTATTTCTTCTTTCCAGCTTGGTGAACCTGTGCCTCTCTCCATGGAGGTCTGCCTGAAGCAAAATCCCTCTGGTCCAACGTGCAGCACATGCACAGCTCTCCCCAGTCATCAACCCAAAGCTGGGTTGGGATGGTTGCTGTAAATGTGGGGCATGAGCTCTGTTGATGCTGGGGAGAGAATAAGATCCTCCTCCTACTTGGCCTGGCTGGTTTGAGAAACTATTGCAGGTTCCACACTTCATGCTATGTTTTCTTTTTGTGTTATGGAGTTGTTTGAATAATTCCAATAGCAGGTTGCTCTCCAAACACATTCTTTCTGCAGCCAGCAATGCTCTTTGGGGTCCCCTTACCTCCCTGTCCACAGAAAAAAGGACACATCCTGAGCCATACCGCAGAAAGAAAGGTGAAAAATGTGGTATTTGGTTGCACCAAGTGAGGGTTTGGGAGTTGTTCAGCAGCAATATGGGGTAAAAGTGGCTAAAAAGAGGTGCTGTTCTGTAGGTATCAATGACTTTAAGCCATTTGTACACACACTGAGTTTTCTGTTACAGGATATTTTATTGCAGATGAGGACACCATACAGCAGAACTACTTTCCACACAGTTGTTTTGTTTTGTTTGGTTTGTTGTTGTTTTGGTGGTTTGGTTTGTTTTTTCTAAATTCCTTTATTTTAGTTCTTTTCTTTTGTATCAGTTTTACATCACTGCATATTTGCCAGATCTGATTATGCTTTAAGCCAACAACGATCACAAATCCTTAGCCTCTCAGAGATTCACAACCCTTTTGAGGTTGAAGTTGTGCCAGTTGCTTCCAGCTGAGAACTTGGCCTAAGGCCATTGCAAGGTGTGACCCTGGGATGAGTGGGGTTGGAAAAAGCTCATTGTCTTCCAGAGGTTTACTGTAATGCACAGCTCATGTAGAGTAGGAGGGGCTCAGCCCCACATCAACAGTTGGATTTCTGTAGGACTGTGGTCACTTTGAGTCTGGGTGGGGATGCAGAGGAGGAGAGCAGAGCCTGCTGTGGTGCCCTACATCAGCACCACTACTTCTATCCATACCTGCCTGGAGATCTGTTCTGTGCTTATCAAGTTGTAGAATCATAGAATGGTTTGGGTTGGAAAGGACATTAAAGATCGTCTAGTTTCAACCTCCCTGCCATGGGCAAAGACACCTTCCACTACAGCAGGTTGCTCAAAGCTCCATCCAGCCTGGTCTTGAACACTTCCATGGAGGAGACATCTACAGCTTCTTGGGGCAACCTGTGCCAGTGTCTCACCACCCTCAGAGTGAAGAAATTCTTCCTAATTTCTAATCTAAATCTTCCCCTCTTACAGTTTAAAGCCATTACCTCTCATCCTAACACTACAAGCCGTTGCAAAAAGTCCCTCCTCAGCTTTCTTGTAGCCCCCTTCAGATACTGACAGGCCCCCAGAAGGTCTCCCCATCTGGAGCCTTCTCCTCTGCAGGCTGCCCAAGCCCAACTCTCTCCTGCTGGGCTCCCAGCAGAGGGGTTCCCCCCTCGGCTCATTGCTGGGGCTTCTCTGGCCCCGCTCCAGCAGGTCCCTGTCTCTGCTGTGCTGAGGACTCCAGAGCTGCCCCAGCACTGCAGGGGGGTCTCCCCAGAGCGGGGCAGAGGGGCAGGATCCCCTCCGCACTGCTGCCCATGCTGCTGGAGGGGGGCAGCCCAGGACATGGTTGATTTTGTGGGTTGTGAGTGCACTTTGCTGGGTAAATATTTTCATCCACCAATACCCCCAGCTTCCACAGTGGAGCAGAGGAGGAAATGAAAACTAAGCTGATGGCTAGAAAGACACGCAGAGGTACGGTGTGTTGGCTGGTCTCTGCCCAGCTCGTTAGGTCCACCACAAACCCCCTTGCTGCTCTGCTGGAGTCAGCGGGTCCCAGATTTACCGCCGTCCATGCACGGCTCCTGTTTCAACGCTTAATTAGCTAGTGAAATGAATGAGAAATCAGGTGCCTAAACAAAAAATTAGACACAGAAACCCCTCTGTGGATTTGACCATGCAGGTCTGGTAAATAAATATCTGTAATGTCCCATCTCCTGTTGAGAATCTGCTCACCAGTAGCCCTCGGTAACACTACTGTCTGCAGCAGCAGGGCCTGGCTATCAGATCAAGGAGCAAGGTCCAGAATACCTTGATCCGGCCCCATCCCTGGGGACCTTAAAGATCAGGCTGGGTGTGACTCTCAGT
>NW_008619325.1:0-20849 GCF_000691845.1 Merops nubicus | reverse complement strand
GGGTTGGACTAGATGACCTTTGGAAGTCCCTTCCAGCCCAGACATTCTATGGTTCTATGATTCTGTGGAGATCATAAATCCACTGCTTAACAAGATACAGAGGGATTATCTGACCCCTCTTTATGATTTGTGGATTTGTTATTATTTCACATAATCCTCTTGTAAACTCCATGTGGCACAACAAGGTTTGCAGAAAATTTTAACTGGTGAGTGAAAAGCAAAGGAGGGTGGTGGGAACAGCTCATTTTTTGTCCATCTGCTGCTTTGCTTTTGTTCTTGCTGCCTGATCTGAAGTCAAGAGGGTGGACTGAAGCTTGTTTGGATGTAAGAAAGTTGTAACAGGGTTACAATAGGGAGTGTTTTTCCCTTGAATAAATACAACCAAAGCAATGATCTCAGCTCCCAGGGAGAACTGCTACTGTATTAGCAGTATTATCTTTTGGAACATATACAAGATTGGTCTGTGTCTTTGAGGTTTTACAGTCTGTGACCCGTTTCTTTGCTGACTTGCAGCACCCCAAACATCCTGGGGAAACTCCAGCTCCATGAACAGATAACCTAAAATGGCTGTGGCAGGTGAAGATGTTTCCACCATCACTTTTTCCTTTCCAGCCTTTCCTCTTCACCATAATATTCCTAATCCATGCCAGTGCAATGCCAAAACTCCTTCATCCTGACCTAAGAGGGATGCTCTTGCCTAGGAACCATCTCTGCTTCATGAAAAGTAGTATTTCACCAAAGTTGTTCAATTCCTGTAATCACTTAAGTCTGAAATGACTCGACCAGTTTAAAGATTAATCCTGGATTTATCCTGGTGTCCTCACTGAGGCTTCACCAAAACCAGAGAACCCAGGGGCACCTCAGAGAGCAGGGGTGCAGAAATGCACTCAAGAACTGCTCTGTAATATTTAAATGTGAGCCCTGCACATCCCATTTCTGTCCCGCGTTCTCCTCTCTGTGATCAGGGTGCATGGACCACGCAGGAGCCCAGGCAGGTGGGGGACCAGGAGCCTGGCTCACCTCTCTACTTTGGTTTATCCAGCAAGCTATGAAGAAATATATCACTTTCCCTCTTGTTCACCAAGCCTACTGAACAACTTCAAGTCTAGAAAAAACAAGATTTCAAGCTTGAATATTCCTTTAAGCCACTTGGGTTCCCCCATCAGCCTTCAGCTGCATTCCTGAGGTTTAATTATTCTCCTCTCTCCTTACTTTCTTATTGTGTGTGTTTTGCCAGAGGGTAAGGCAATGGCAGCTTATCACTGGATGATGTTACCTTTCAACATTCTCTGCTCAGGCCTTAGGAAAGAGCTCCCCTCCCATGGCCAATGTGACCTTTCTTGTCCCATATGGGATACAGCTGCCAATCCACCACTATGACACAAACACGCCAGATGTTGGGATTGAGAGACACTCTGCTCCAAAGCCCCTTTTTATTGCTATTATGATTATAGTAGAAACTACCAAAATTTATGGGTTGGAACCTGACAGGTCAGCCCACTCCCCAGCTTGAGCTTGAGCCTTCTCTTCTCTGATGGTTTTTTTGTTGGTTTTGTTTTTTTTTGTTCTTGTTGTTAAAAAATCAGGGCTACGTTTGCAGAAGGAGGAGGAAACAAATGAACTAATGAGCAAACCATTTGCCAGCTTGTAGGATGACAAGTCTGAAACAGTTTCGTTTGGAGTCAACAGCAAAAGTCCCATAAAACCCAGTGGAGACTACCTCTGAAGAAATGGAAACTCCTGCAAATTTATGGTGTTCTCTGAAGCCTGTGTCCCAACTCCCTGCTTTACAGGGATGCCCATTCCTCTTCCAGCTCCACTTTTGATGCCCCCCAGTCATCTCCTTGCCAAACCTGGAGGAGTATTTCTTCACACCTTCACCACCACCTTTGTGGCCTTCTCCCCACATCCCCAGTGAGTTTTCAACCAGTGTTTTATCCCATGTGCCTCCTTGGAAGTAGCCCTTACTTTGGAATGAGAAGGTAAGGTTACCATCAGTGTGACAATATTACTATTCCCTTAATAAGGAGTCAGAGTTTGCCATGTGTGGCCTTTGCTGTAGTGTATACCAGTATTATACAGGTTCAGAATACTTGGAGTTGAAGGTTTTGTCTTTCCACTTTTTATTGCATTGATCAGCATCTCATCTGGAGCCTCAGGGACCCAGGAGCAAGGGAAGGGAGAGCAGAAGACCAACACAAAAAGGTCATTGGGGATCAATTAGTAAACCCCTGGCTTACATGTGGGAAGTCCTGGAGGACACTGATCCACTGCATGTTGGCATTTCAAAAACAAAACAAAACAAAACAAAACAAAACAAAACCAAAACCAAACCAAACCAAACCAAACCAAACCAACCAACCAAACAAACAAACAAAAACAACAAAAAAAACCCCAAGAAACCAACAGACTCCATGGAGTTCAGGAAAGGTACGTTAAATAGTGTCAGAGACAAAGGCGGAAGATGAGATGTCCAGAAGCCCTCTGCCTCTCTGGGAAAAATCCTTGTAAAGAGCCACTCTGGACCAAGGTTTGCATTTTATTAGTGGTGAATCCCAGCCCAGTGGCCAAATCTCCTTCCCCACCACCACCATTTTGACTTCCATAGCCCTGCTTTTTCTTGCAGTCATTTAGTCAAGCCAGGTATTCCAGTAAAAACCGCTCATCAGAAATGCAACATAAAGTGGAAGTGACCCCTGACACTGGCTTAAAATTAGACTCGATGAGCCTACAACCAGGAAACTGTTCCCCCAGCCCCCTTTAAAATGTAACAAATGAAAAACATTTGGTTGCTATTACCGGTGATTATGATAAGCTATGTTAAAATATGAAGTGGGGGAATTTATCTTTATTTCCTGGGATAGCATTGATGAAAAATATGCAGCTCCATCTTGATTTTCTATCACTCGAATGAACTCTGTCGTGCATTTATCTTTATTTGGCTTGATGTGTGTAACTGATCTGGGGAGGGAGAGAGGGCAGGAGGGGGCGGGCAGGATTGGCAATTTAATCTGATGCAGATAAGTTTATTAGCTGCCCTCAGATCTGTTCCTGACTGAACACAACGAACAAGGCTTCATGTCGGATATCTCATCATAGTCCTTCGGGGAGAAGGCACAGCCTCTGTCGTGGAATAACCTTCAACAAATGGTTCACATCAGTTTTCATTATGCTTAAGGCCTCCCTCTAATCATTTTCTGCCAGAGCCTGGGGGATGGGTGGGTCCTTCTGTCCACCAGGACTTTTCCTTTGCAGAATGAAAGCAAAGACTTGGACAAGAAACAAGGTCAAAGCTAGCATCCATCCCTGACTCCCCCTTTCCTCTAGGTGAGATTCAAATAGCATCTACCAGGTTTCTTGCACCTGAAGCACAGTTAGGAGACTTTAGATTTTGGCAAGATGAAATGAGGGAGGTTTTCTTTTTTTTCCTAGGGCAAAATTTTTGCAAAGTTCATTACAGCACAATCTGGTCACTGTATTGCAGTGACACTGCTCAGTGCTGCACCAGGAACCCAGCGAAGACCTGGTAGAGGCTCACCTATGGAAAATATAAAACAGCTTTCTGGGACTAGCACAAAAGCAGAGGTAGGGAGTTCATACTGCCAGACTGCCTGTGAAATCAGTAGCTCTGACTTCCATGGGAATGGTCTGCAAAGAGTTAATTTTATATTTTTATATATGTGTATTTCTGGTTTAGAATTGCTCTTTTCAAATATTCAGGGGTGAGCATTCTTTATCTGGTGCAAACTGTGGCAAACTGTGTAATAATCCTGAGGGCTTTATTAGTTTTGTCAACTAAAAACCTGACCAAGAGCTTTGGGGACTTTGCGACTGAAAAAAAAAACAAACCAAAAAAACCAAAATAACAACAGAACAATCAGAAGAATATTATGTCTCAAGCCATTAGTACTTATTGATCTGTCCTAATAAAAATCCCTTTCTAATAACTCTTGATGTCTGTGTTGTGAAGAGCTCAGCTGAAATGAGGATGTTTCTCCTGGAGCAAAGCATGACCCAGTAGGAGAACAGATCAGTTCAGCATTTCCCCCCGCCCCCCCTTTCTGTTTCAGACACTTAATTGAATTGCATTACAAATTGTAAATCACCCAGAGAGTTCCCTGCCTTCACCTGAGTATATCCTGCTGGTCACACTGCTCAAGAAATCCACTCAATTTTCGTTTGTGGGGTTTTTTTTTCCTTTAAAACAAAAAAAAACCCATCACCCTCTCACGCAGTACAGCTCAATTTAACAGATGTTTGCTCATTTACGACAAAGTCCTGGTTACAAGATGGGATAACTCGTCTGGTTCTTGAACAAAAGCAACTATATTACCTCAATGCAAACCCCTGCCCAGTCTTGGGAAGAGGAAACATTAGAAATAACAACAGGTGAGACCTGATAGAAAAGACGTAATGGCTCGTTTTGCAGAATGTGTCCGAAACCATTTATTGCCTGTCCCTCTCAGCAGAGAGGAAACTTCAGGAATGATTTCTCTCACTTGCTCTCTTGGTTCATGTTTTTATAGAAGGCGTTTGTGTTTCCGTCGTTGGATGTTTGCCCTGTTTGTGCCGGTGCTGTGCAGGAGCTTTTCTTCTCTGGGGTGTGCTTCATCCCATCTCTTTACAGATCCCTGCTCCTATGCAAAGAGGAAGGAATAGCAGGACAGATCTCATGGACAGATCTCTAAGTACCACAGGAAGGAAGTTATCTCCATTAAGCAAAGAGGCATTGATGCAGTGAGAGATGAATTTGAAGTCACCCCAAGGCTAAGCACCTAAGCTGCACAGCCTTTGGGGACAGACTTTTGAGCAGGGCCTGTTGCAACAGAACAAGGAGTAAATACTTTAAACTAAGAGAGGGGAGATTTAACTGGATGTAAGGAAGATATTTTCTATGATGGGACAAGTAAAACACTGGCACCAGAGAGTTGGTGGCTGCCCCATCCCTGGAACCATTCCAGGTGAGGTTGGCCAGGGGTCTGAGCAACCTGCTCTAGTTGCAGATGTCCCTGCTCCCTGCAGGATGATGGGACTAGATCATCTTGAAAGTTCCCTTCCAACCCAAACCATTCCATGATTCTGTGATCATCACCTAGGAAGATGAAAGGACCTCCCAACTGCAACGCGAAGGGCCTGGCTCTAAGCCATAAATTACCTTTAACCCAGATCACCTGCAGTGGAGTCTAAACTTAACTAGCAAATGCAACATCAGCTGGTTTCCATGAAGCTGTGCACAGGCAGCAGAGACGTTCTCAGCCCCTGCTGCACTGATAGAAGAATTCTGATTCTGAATTAATGTTTCTGCAGTGCGGACAAATGCACCTGATGCAGATTAGGAGTGAGTAGAACATTCAGAATCAAAAGCGTTGCTCTGGTTAGTGTTAAATGTCTACCTTGGGCCGAAGGAGCCTGCAAGCAGCCAGTCCTCTCCAGGAGGGATTTTAGCAGGTTTAGGTTTCAAAGCTGAGCCCAGAGATTCTCTGGAGCATGAGCCCCCAGGGAGAAGCAGCAGAGTCTGGAGGGGCTAAGGGAGAGCATTCATTTGTGCTCTGCAATCTTGCAATGGCCTCTGAGATGAAGTTATGATCAGCTTTTGCAGTAGAAAACCCACAACAGATAGATGAACCTGCTACGTGTGTACTTTTACCATTGTTTGGTTTTTCTCCCTGCCTGCACTTGGGGATACGCACATTCATATTTGGCCATGTCCTCTGAAAAGATCTAAAACCCATCAAACTCAGAGCATAGTTTTCCCCATTTCTCTTTAAGTTGCTGGTAGCGTCAGAGCCTTGGCTGCAGTCTCCAGAGATTTAAATCTTACAGCCTGCTCTCTCCGGACAGCTCTCCCCACTAATTTCATTGCAATAATTTACACTGAAGTTGTTTCCTTTTAGTCTTGGTTTTTCTCCTGTTTATCAGAATGTTTTTAAAGTTTGCATGTGTCCCACCTGCTTATGTGCAAAAGCAACCTTCAGAAGACAACCAGAGGCATGTGATTCATGCACACAAACTGAGGTCTAGAACTGGATGTCATGGGCTTGTGAGGTGTCCCCTCTGGAGACAGCTATTTGGCACTTCCTTCACAGCCCACTAGCCAGAGATGAAACTCTAGTGCAGGTAGGACAATGGCAAGACATTTCTCCTCCCCATGACCAAGCTCCCACTGCTGGAGGGTATCTTTCTGCACTCATCAGTCATGCTTGGGACCTGGCTACAGGGTGGACAGGACTTGGTGGCATCATCTCACAGTGCATGTGAGACAAGGTAGAGGAAATCTCCCAGTGCCTCCCCTTGATGTGGTCCATCCACTACAGCACTGCCATGTACAGTGGAGATGAGACAACCTGAGAGGTCCAGCCAGGCACCAAAACATCTGGATGGATTTCATGAGCCCACAGCAATGTCAAGTCATGACATCTCTGTAAAACAAGAGTGCTGCTGCAGAGCTTGTACCCAGCTGAGGTGCTGGGCTGTTTCTTTAAAATAAAAGGATTTTTGGCATCTCCCACTCTTACCACAGCACTCTCTCTTACCTTCTTGGAGATAAACTGTTTCCAAATGGGTTCCCACCCAACCCGTTTCCACTGAAGCACTTCACAGCTCTCTCATCCAGCCATGGGCTGGGTTGCACATTTTGGGTCCAATTCTTGCTTCTGCTCAGATTTGTTAAGGTTTTGGTGTAAACATTCACCCAAATCTCTTATTCCTGTGTGCTTTTTTTTTCTGCATGAAAGAGAATTACCAGAACCAGCGAGCAGAACCTTTGTGTCTTCTGAGAGTTTCAGTGGAGGTTGCAAAGCATTCAAAAGTGTCACTAGATACAACAACTGGAAGCAGAGACCAGATAAATTCAGAAGGGTGATTAAGACACACTTCTCTTTTCACAAGAAGCATAAAGAACCCTTTGGGTGGCTTATCTAAAGATGTGCTGAGTCCTTCTTCACAAGAAGTCCTTAAATCAAGATCAGATGCCATTCTAAAAATAAGATGTTAGCCAGATGACTGCTGTGATCCTTAGTAGGCATCTGATTTTTTTCACATGTAGATGTAGCTAGGGGAAAAGATCAAACTGGTATGTAAATATAAATTAGAATGGGATTAAATCCCTCTCTTGCGGTATTGATGGTTGTGATCTTTTGGTGGAAATCACAAAACTCCAAGTTGTTTTAGTGTTTTATGTAGAAGGAATTTGAGGACAGGGAAGAAAATTTAGCTGTGCATTTCTACATGTTGCTTTCTCCAAATAATTTTTCTTTGCCATTCTTGGAGTGTAATGAACTCCAGAGCAAAGACCTACGATTGGACTGCCAAATCAGGACATACACCGAAGGTCATTGCACTGCTGGTTGCTCTGAGGGAGCAGGATGGGCATGGGCAACTTCTGTAAGAGACACTGGCCCACAGGAACTACATAGAGCCACAGACATGTCTTCTTCTCAAAACCAAGGGGGAGTGTCAGCCAAGGGTCTGGCTGCAGCACAGAAACTGCTGCATGGAAAAGATGCGTTGGGCAGAGAGGACTTTGCTTTAGAAAATTATGGGAGGGTTTAAGGCTGTCTCTGAAGTGGCTATGGAAGCCAGTACCTGCAGCAGATAGCTCAGTGTACTTGAAATTCCTACAAAATGAACAACTGAAAAGTCTAAGCCTGGGAATGACAGCACTGAGCAACCCTCTGGAATGAGACAAGTCCAGTTTTTTGCTGCACACAGCAGAGCATTGTTACCCAAATGCACACCCACCAGGTTACACAGAAATGGAGCTGGCATGGAAGCTGTCTGAGGCAACTAAAGCAGGACCCTTTCATTTCCCCACCCATACACTTGAGATTTTGGGCAGTTGATTCCTTTTGGCTGTTGGTGTCTCATGGATTTCTCACTTATCTCCAAGACCTAGAGGCATCCACTGTAGTTAGTCATGCCCTAAAAGAGCTCCTCTGTATGTAATGGCCACAAACAGTACACCCAAACCCCCACACAACAATCTCAACCTCACTTGAAGGGCAGGAGAAGATCAAAGAGAAGGCTAAGGGAGCTCTTGAGGACTTTTCAGGCCTTTGTCTGAATGACTTGATGTGGCTTCCTGTAAAACCAAGTGATAGGACAAAAGGAATATCCTATTCTGATACGACAAGAGGAAATGGCCTCAACTTGCACCAGGGGAGGTTTAGGTTGGATATTAGGAAAAATTTCTTCCCCAAAATGGCTGTAAAGCCCTGGCCCAGGCTGCTCAGGGAAGTAGTGGAGTCCCCATCCCTGGAGGGTTTTACAAGCTGTGGAGATGTGGTGCTGAAGGACATGGGTCAGTGGTGATCTGTCAGTGCTGGGTTAATGGTTGGTCTGGAGGATCTTAAAGGTCTCTTCCAACCAAAATGATTCTGTGATTGATTCTATGAAGCTGGTGGAGGTGCTCAGCTCTCCTGAAGGACAAGCATCCGCCTTCTATACTTAGACCATTTGTAATTGGGGAAGATTTGCATACTGAAGCACCTGTAAAACTGCACTGTGAAGCAGCACGGCAACATCTAAGCCAGCATCAAAACCAGAACATGCTCCAACCACAGCACAGCCCTCATTATATAAATAAAACCAATGAAAGCACCACCCTCTTCCACCAGAAAACCGTCCAAAATCTTGGCACGACTTTCCAGGTGTCTGGTACTCCAGGCAGAGCCAGGATGGATCTTGTCTTGGCAGCACTGAGCTGCAGTCACAATGGTGGCTTATGTGTGCTGCCAGGAGCAGGGTCAGGTGCCTGAGCCTCTCCAGGGGCACTGGGATGTGTTTGGATGGTCACTGATTCCCGGAAGCACAGGGCAGCCTGGAAACAGAGAAGCTGGTTTGCTTCTCCTCAGCTCACTGTGCAGGGGAATGAATAGAAAATATTGTTTGTCTGCTTCTTTGCTGTTGCTCTCAAACATGGCTCAAGTAGGAGGAAAGGGGAAGAAGGGAAGGAGCGGTGGACAAGCCCAAGATTGTCAGATCTGAGGTTTCTGCGCTTTCTCCCTGGGGGCTTTTGTGGGCTGGGTGACTGGTGGATTCCTCTGGGAGAAATAAAAGGAAAAAAAGGGAAGGGGGGCAGGGCAGAGCCTTGCAAGTCTCTGCTCTGTGATGGGGATGGGATGAGGAGAGGCTCCCTGGTACTCTGTCCTTTCCAGAGCAGCTCCTCCATGAGCAGGACCCATATGAATGGATCCCTGCACCTGTGACTCTCTGACACTGACACAGAGCAAGAGACAAGTCCAGAGTCCCTACAAGCAGGTAGGAGAGATGAGAAGGTTATAGATGAGAAACAGAGGCACTGAGAGGGACCATTGTGGACCAGACTGAGAATAGTTCTTTATTATTTCAAGGTCAGGCTTGATGAGGCTCTGAACAACCTTCTCTAGTTGGGGATGTCCCTGCTCACTGCAGGGGGGCTGGACTACATGACCTTTTGAGGTCCCTTCCAAGTCAAAGCACTCTATAATAGGTCCATATTTCCTGTGTTTTCCAGCCATACCCCAAGATGCCACCAGCATTTTAGAGCACCTTAGTATTGTACTCATTGCCTAGACAGCCATGAGCCACCTTCATGACCATGATGGGTTTGCAGAGGAGAGCTCAGTCCCTCCATGAGGGACCTCAGTTAAGGCCCTTCTGTCTCTGCTTCACTTCTGATTTACCCCAAATATGCTCCCAACAGACCAATTTCCCCAGCCCAGCTTGCCCAGCCCTAGAAGCTGTGTTGTGAAAGATGACAAGAAGCCACCATAGGCAGCAAAAACATGATTTCTTTTCAGGTTCACAGACCTATGAGTACATCACACTGATACAGCCTCTCAGCGAGTAAGGCTTAGTCAGTTGACTACCTAATGTGGGTAATTAACACATTACAGCCCTGACCCCATGACTGCCTTAGAAACTTACTCAACTGCAGTTAATTCTTTACCAGGTCCAGTCATTAATGCTGTTATTTGTCTTTCCTGGAGTGTGTGAATTGAACTGACTGACCTTGCATGGGATACAGGGATTTTAATAGGAAAATCTGCTCAATATTAGCACATTTTTCAAGTCCTGCACAGGCCTTGACAAGATTATTTTTAACAGATGACACACGGCTATTTGAAAAGAAGATGAATGTTTTTTTGGCAGCAGAAACCAGAGCAGAAATATCTCATTTGGGTTGATGAGGAGAACATGAGAAAAGAAAAGCCTGCTTGGGAAAGACAAACTGGAAAGTTAACTGACATACATTCATTTAGACACTTCTGTCACCCCTGTGGAAGTCCTAACCCTGGTGTCAAGGGAGCCCTGTGGAAGTCTGGGTTTGGCTAATGAGCCAGATCTTTGCTTGCAATGAGGTAGGTGGACCTTCCTCTGGTGTCTGGGAGTCCACAGTACATGGGATGAGAAACTAGCTCTTGGTAAAGAAATTGCACAACTTCTGGGAGAAAAAGTAAGACGCTTTAAATGAAAATTGTAAATCAAAGCATGGAAAATAAAGGTGCCTTTGTGCTGAAGTCATTCAGATGAGACACCTCACTGCCTCTGAGACACGTTGTGGAACATCGTGCAGAAACATCTAAGTGTCAGCATTATCTTGGCACTATTTGTGCCAAACCTGTGTCAGAGTCTGGTACATGATTCTCCCCAGCTCTCAGGCTTTGCACCACACAACACAGACCTGAGCTCTTTGCTTGCCCAGAGAGCCTTGACTCACAAAAGAGAGCAAAGGCTCATGCTTCAATGAGAATTAACAAGACCATGGAAACATAATACTTTCTGCACAGTTTGCAGTTTACCTAGAGAGCAGCAGCAGCCGGCTAGGTACAGAGCAGTTGTGAACTGTAGACACCAGCTGAGAATCTGACCCTGTGAATTTAAAAAATAAAAAGGTAAAATAAAAAAAAAAAGACATTGGCAAAGCCACTTAATGTTCACAAGCTGAGGCAGAGGTTTTGTGAAACCTTCACACCAAGAAACCAGCCTGAGGCATAGGAAATGTCAAGTTGAATTGCTGAAGTGTGGCAAAGTCACATGTAGCTTAAAAGAGGTTTGTAATGGAAAGGCAGAACAAACTACACGCTGGGTGTTATGCTCCATTGCCAAGGAACAGGCTGAGAGACCTCTAAATTTGGGCTCGAGTGCTCCAGGGCTACTGGGAGCTGTAATATAAAGAAAGGCAGCAGTCTGGCTGCTGATAGATGGTAGATGGGCCAGCGCTAAGAGGGAAAAGATGATGGATTTTCCCAGCCTACCCAGTAAATCCACGCTTGCACTTACCAGCATCTTTTCAGGGACGTGGAAATTCCTCGAGGTCCCAAAGCTGGGCTAGCACTCCTGCAAGGGAAGCCTCCTTCTGATTTCATTGCCACTGTCTTGGTCCACCTTCTTTCCAGATAAGATCTAAAACTAGAAGCACAAAACTCTGTGAAGCTACCAACATGGTCAGACACCTGGAGTGCAGCACTTACAATGAGAGCTTGAGGGAGCTGGGCTTGTTTACGGGGAGATCTAAGAGCAGCTGCCAGCTACTTGAGGAGTATTTACAAAATTGGTAAAGCATTTTCTTTGATGGCAAATACAAGGGGCAATAGATTGTGCTGTTTTCATGGTTGTGTGGATGACAGGCTTCCAGACGTCCCTTTCTACCAGCACTTCTTGGACTGTGTGAATAATATTGGTCTGATGTGGGTGTTTTTTTTTTTTTTTCCGAATTAAGTGAAATTGTACTGAACAGGCCTTAGAATTACCCTGTCCAATTTGAAGTGGTTTCTCAGAAGACCTTATTTGTCCCTCTTTTCCATGCTATTTATTTCTTTGATAGATTTTCTTGAAGTACTTTTACTGCTAGTTTCCAGCATCTAGTCCTACAGAGGCAAATTATCACTGATAAATAGTAAGGTCAGTGCAATCATCTGAGCATGCATCTAACCAAGCAAGAAGGCAGGCAGTACTCTCTCCTTGAGAACCAAAGGCAAGGAGGTCATGGTCCAGTAGGGTATTTTCAGGTGTAGAAGACCTGGGACCCAAATGGTAATCTCCAGGCATTCAGATTCAGGAGAACCCAAGGGATGAAAAGTTTTCCTAAGACCTATGAGCTACACTCCTGGTGGTAGAGAGGAGGTGAGATGGTCTGAGATGTCCCCTGTCCCAGTGATAGTACTTCAGGCCAGTGCTTTTGGCTGTGTGACTTTCACCCAAGAGAAATGTGAGCACCACAAGTCAAGGACCAGCCAAAAATGTCTCAAGTTGTGCATTAACAATCTGGGAGTAACCTAGGATAGTGACTACTATCCTAGACCACTAGACTGTGGTGAGGGGATGTACTGTGAAGCCCTGAGATACCAAATGACAGAGCCACAGAGGTACCATGTGCCACTTCTCCTCCTAGCTGACTCCTGCACAGCATCCCAAGTGGAGCTTTCACCACAGCTTGAAAACGTTGCTCTGCAAACGCCTAGCATGGGACCTCGTGCTGCAACAGCAGATAAAAGAGCTGAATTTCTTTTTGCTATTATCCCCACAAGTCAGCTACAATAAATTCTTCCAGTGGAGTGATTCAGTTTTCATGTAGCTTCCCCACAGCTGTTTGGCTTGGCTGATGGGCCTAACCCCTCCTGTGTTGTTTTGTCAGATTTCCACCCAGATGGCAAACCTCTTCTCTTAGGAAACCTTTGAAAACAAAAAATGAGGTCGCCTTTTATTCTCCACTTCTTTTGTGCTTCTTAATGTGCAAAAAGGCCATGGCCAGGGCAAAGACCTGTTGCAAAACCTCAGCTAGGTAGAAGGAAAAAAAGGAGAAAAAAGATAGAAATCACAGACTGAATAAAACAGAAGTGGAACAATACTCCAAAATTTCCTGAAAATGTCATCGAACTCCAATTCAAGCCTGGCATTTATACCTTTGACACAGAAAAATGATAGGTAAAGCAACTGTGGATGTAATACTGAGGTGCAGAAGAATTGCTGTAAATAACTGCCCAGCCCACCCCACCATGGAAAGCCAGGTCAACCACCTAGCCCTTTCCTTTTCTTCCTCTCAGCTGCTTCTTATATCCCATTGCATCCCTGCCAATCATGCAGAAATGATGAATCGTGAACCAGCAGGCTCATAAATTCTGAGACTGGCTTAGAAATCATAAGAATTAATGTTTTCTGGATTTTTTCCATTGATTCCTTGGTTTTGGCATAATTAGGCACACACAGGGCATATATTTTGGCTTTTTCAACATTCATGAAGGCTAAACCACACTCTTATCTCTGGGTTTTGTTTGTTTGTTTGTTTGTTTGTTTGGGTTTTTTTTTTTACCTTCCAAGGGAGGGAAAAATGAAAGCCTAGATATTCAACTCCTGGAACTGGTGCTTTAAGAAAAATCATGAACATCATAACCCACAGCATAAAGGCATGAGAGTTGGCAACTATCTGTACTTCATGTTTCAAAAGTCATTGTTCTGCTCTCATTAACTTTATCTACTGTGGCTTCATTGGAAGGGAAAAAGGGGAAGGGAAGCTGAATATGAGGGTCCTTTGCTGTGTCCCCAGACAGACTATTTTGCTAATATCTCCTTCTTCTGCCTTGGTTTGGTGTGCTGGATGGCACTCAGTCAGCATTATCTGGAAGATAGTAGATCAGTTCTCACAGCTCCTGTGGGTGTGATGGGTGATACTGGATTGCAGCACCCAAGTTGCTCTTATTCCTCCAGGTCTCTTGATACTTTGCTCCTTTCAGTGGTAGGATGTTGTCCTTGGTTTGGAAGAAGACTGGATATCAGCAGGCTCTGGGCTGAACTGCATCATCTGGGTTAAAGAAAACAATACTCCAAAAATGCACAAGTCACGTTCCCATGATAGAGCAGAGTGAGATTTACAACAGATGACGAAATGGCTCTGCAACACCAAAGGCCCAGAGCCACTCAGTATTAACTCACCTTCACTTCCATGAGTGCATTTGACTTCAGTGGAAATCACGAGCTGAAATGCCTTCCTGGAGGTGGGCCAGAATGGCTATTTTATCACGATCCCCTCTTGCCTGTCCCTGTAGAATTATAGGATTGCTGGGGGACGGAGGGGGAGACAATACATTTTCTTGTCACTGATGAAAAAGGAATTTATTTTAACTGGGCATAGAGAAAAAGAAAACTCTTTTCCCTCTGGTAACAGTAAAAAGTTCTCAAGCATTTCCTCACTGATACTACAGCATCAAGCAAGCATCAGTGGGACTCCGTGGGTTCATAACCCCACAGCATTTGGCGTCACATAGGTTCTGTGGATCTCTTCCAGGTTTTTCTACCACAAAGAGTCAGATCCCTGACCCAGCTGCAAGGATGGTGATTAAGAAAACTATTTCCTAAAAACGGATATGTATTTTACACCTTTCTTGCTATAATTTAGCAGATCAACTAATTCCCTGACCAGGTTCTTTGGTGCTGCTGATCATACATGCCTTTTACCAGCTGGTACGTAAGTCGCTGATCAACGTACATTCTGGTTACTCAAACTAATGTTTCTTTATGCAGTGAGGGTCCCTAATATGTTGCATGTGGTTTCCATTTGGGGCTTTTTGGGATCTTTTCCAGGAAGTTTCAGGTCATTACCTCAAACCTTCCTCAGCTGAAAAAGGACTGAGGTAATAACCCACAATATCCTGCAGGGAAGGGGAAGAAAGAAAAAGAGAGAAAGAAAAATTTCTATAATGCATTGAAGACAAGAGAATGAAAATTGCATGCAGGATAGATAGAAGGAATGTGGCCTTTGACCCTCCAGCAAAGGTGTCATAAAATGTGCTGTATTGAATCAATATGTTGAAATGCAAAATCTTGGGCAAGGAAAGCAAACCGCACAAACCCAAAACTGCTGGGACCACCTCAAAGTGATGGGTCTGATCCCCAGCCCCTGATCAACTTTCACCTCACAGGGATGAACGCTAATTGGTTAAGAGGTTCCATTGGAACAACGGTTGGCTTTTTAGGGTGAAAACCAGAAAGTGCTGTCTGCTAAGAAATCCCTTAAAATCTTCTGTTGTGATGCGGGTTGCTCAAAAAGATAACAAGGAGTCACTACCTAAGGAAGGTCAGTTTTAAGTCTGACTTACCTGACTTCATCCTCCATTTCAGCTGACACTATCCTTCACTCTGCTATTTACTCCTTTTTCTTCTCCCTATCTGAAAATTATCTTGGCTACAGAAATTACCATTTACATCCACTTTGTGTTTTCTGGTTGGGAGCCAGCTATCTACTGACCAAGCTAATTCACCCCAGGCTTCAGCCAAAACTGTTCAGCACCTACAGCCCTTTTCAAGGAGGGGTGAGGACTCCCTTGCAGGGCCTCAGAAGAAGGGAAGTTGTATTTATAGCCCCAAGACCAGCAAATGACTTTAAAAGTGGGCTTTTCCAAAATACTGAACACTGCCTGCTTCTCCTGCTTTCTCTTGAGGTTAGGGTGCTCAGCAGTTTTAATAACCAACAGTAGGTGCCTCAGACGCCATGGGTATTTTGTGAAGTGTTAACTTCAAATATAAAAATATTTGCAAAGCTTTTTCAGGTGAGATCTGAAATGATCTATATGAAATAATAGAGAATGAAGCCTCCCTAAATGGAAAACTCATGATGGAACTCTGGGTGGAAAAGGCCATATCAAAGCAGCTTTGGAAATGACTTTCAGCTCCTGATTCTACCAAATAATGGATGGAGCTATTCTCTTTTATTGCCTTGTTTTCTTGTTGCTAGCCTGATAAAGTGAAAATGGTTCCCTTTACTTCAAAGGATGGGGTCAGCTGGCTGGATGTTGAGGGATATGACAGGAATTGCCAACTCTTCCTCAATTCATCCGCAGCTGACGTCCTCTAAGTGGCCATTAAAACATTAAAGCAACATCATGCCAACAAGTAGAGGTGGGGGCTGTTTTTTACCCCACAAGTCTCAGATTTCCAAAACGTCAAGATGCTTCTGTGTATTTACATCAGAAGACTTTCTGGGGACCTTATTTTCAGAAGGTGTTGACTAACCCATCTTAGAAGCATGTCCTTCATTGCCATCCCCTTCCTCCAAACAAATAAGTCAAAATTCACTTTGAAACCCTATGACTCTATTTTTGTAAAGCAAAACAACACATACAGTCAAGCATTGTTACCTCATCTGTAGCTCTGAAGTGATGGGAAGCAGAGCATTGAACTCCAAAGCACTAGGGATGTCCACACTTCTGAACCTTTGCAAAGATGCCTCTCCCTTCTCCACTTCTAGTCCACACCATCTTTACAGCAAATATATCTTTCTTAACATCTACAAATAACTGATGTAGCATTCCTGTACATCAAGGACCAAGATCTTAGAGCTTTCTAAGACTTGAGGGAGAAGACAATGTTTTCTCTCCAAGGACTGCACACATTTTCCTTCCCCTTCTCATTCCTCCTGTATTTCAAGGCACTGGTATCATCACCTGCCAGTACAATCCAGCACAGCCGTCCAAAAAATCATGAACCCACCCTAGGAAGTAATGAAATCAACACAAGACTCAGGAGGTGTTTCTGGAACAAGATGCTTTTCGTTTGTCTTCTGGTTTCTACAGAGCATCAAATGACTGTGGACTGTGATTTTGTACCTCCACCTGACATCCATTTCTGCTTGAGTGATGAGTGATTCCCACAACTAGCTGCATCAATGACACCTACAGAAGATACTTTTGTTGACAGAAAATCTATTAAATCACTCCTTGCTCCTCACTTAAGGCTCTTTTCCCCAGAAATGAAGGTCAATATTCTCTTTAAATGCAAGATGGAATTTCAGTACATCTCTCCAGTTGCTCATCCTGGGCTTCAGAAACACTACAAAGCAGCAGTAAATTCACACGTTAAAAAGTTCTGAAAACAGCTAAAACCATTTCCCAGTACTGTGCTTTGTAGATCTGAAAAAAAAAAAAGAATAATTTAAAGGTGTAGTGTGTGCTGTACTTTGGAGCAAAAAGAGCAGGTTTTTCTGTTGTGTGCTGCATGCTTGAAAGGAAGGAAGGAAGGAAGGAAGGAAGGAAGAAAGAAAGAAAGAAAGAAAGAAAGAAAGAAAGAAAGAAAGAAAGAAAGAAAGAAAGAAAGAAAGAAAGAAAGAAAGAAAGAAAGAAAGAAAGAAAGAAAGAAAGAAAGAAAGAAAGAAAGAAAGAAAGAAAGAAAGAAAGAAAGAAAGAAAGCAAGCAAGAAAGCCTGCCTCTGTCTCTGGTTCTGGATCCTTTCAACAATAGTAATCAAATCCACACGCTTTGGATTAATATCCGAAACAAGAAACATGCCAAAAAGCCTGCAGACAGACCAGTTTTAGATTAATAAACAGTTTTAGATCATAGTGTAACTCCAGGAGGGACTATTAGCTCATCTGACCTGTATATTGCAGGCTATTTAATGTTACTCAGTTACCTGTGTATTGAGCCTAGTTATTTGCAGCTTGTCCTGGATAAAGAAACTCTCTTGTTTTCAAAGGCACAAGAGACATCTTCCACTTCCTTTGGTGTCTTTTCCCAGCACTAGCTGCACGCACTTCCACATATCCATGCTTTATAATCAGAATTTGTCATGCCTTGTCTATGAGACATCTGCTCAAATTAGCTTTGCTCTTTCTTCCTTGCATGAGAGCCCCTGGCAACTTGTGTTCTCCTCTACAGGATACCTTACATGGTCATCAAGTCCCACTTTGATTTCTCTCTTGATGGCTAAACAGACTGAATATTTAAGTTTCTCACTGTAAGATATTTCATTTTTCTCTTGCTGTTTCAACATCACAGGCCTAAACACTCTGCTAACTTCAACCACTTCTACAAGTCAGGCATCTACACCACACGAGTTATCCAGGTCCTTTTTGGCCAACTGGGTCTTCTCCAAATGGGGATGAATTCTGGCTGTTGTAGGTGTCTATGTTTAATTGTGCAGGACAAAATATTTGCCTGCTATGTGACTGAACTCTGCTGAAATAAACCTCATTCCCAATGCCTGACAGGTCTGGAAAAAAAGGTCATGAAGTGACCTGAATCTTTGTAGTGAAAGATATAAACCATTCATAGGAGGAATAACCCCATGCACCAGTACAAGTTAGGGGTTGACCTGCTGGAAAGCAGCTCCATGGAGAAGGACCTGAGAGTCCTGATGGACTATAAATTTGCCACAGGCCAGAAATGTGCTGTTGTGGCCAAGGAGGACAATGCTTTCCTGGTGCATGAAGAAGAGTATGACCAGCAGGTCAAGGGAGCTTCTCCTCCCCTTCTACTCTGCCCTAGGGAGGCCACCTCTTTAGTATTGTGTCCAGTTTTGGGCTCCCCAGTTCAAGAGAGACAAGGAACTACTGGAGAAAGTCCAGCAGAGGCTACAGAGATTCTGAGGCATCTGATTCTCTGGAGCATCTCTGTGCCCAGGAAAGGCTGAGAGCCCTGGGGCTGGTGAGCCTGGAGATGACTGAGATCTTCTCAATGCTTCCTAATATCTAAAGGGTAGGTGTCAAGAGGCTGGGGCCAGACTCTTGTCAGTGGTGCCCAGCGACAGGACAAGGGGCAACAGGCACCAGCTGGAACCCAGGAGGTTCCATTGTAACACAAAGAGAAACTCTCCTGGGAGGATGCCAGAACATTGGAGCAGGCTGCCCAGTGTTCTGGCATCTCCTTCTCTGGAGAGTTTCCACATCCACCTGGATGTGATCCTGGGCACCCTGCTGCGGGTGACCTGCTGGAGTAGAGGGGTTGGACGAGATATTCTCTAGAGGTCCCTTCCAACCCTCACCATACTGGGATTCTGTGCTAATGTGATTGATCTGCTCAGCTATCTAGCGGTAACTCTGGTGATGATCCTGCAGTTTTAGTATTCAAGAAAGAAAACCCTGTAAAGCTCAAGCAAGTACTCTCCTCATCCTTTGTGGAGATTACTTACTTGCATCACCCTTCAAGTTTCTAAGCTAGAAAGGAGCAAAGCTGTACCTTTCTCTTCCCTTCTGAGTCACATGCCACAAGTTACTTCAAAAGTGGTTAACTGAACAATGCCCAAAAAAAGGAAATTATTTCTTCTCTCTTCCAGTCCTTCATCCCTCCTCTTTCTTCCCTGCATCATTTTCCAATTTGCTTGACAGATGACAGATTTGAAAGAAAGTACCACAAAGGCTCACACTACTGGTGAAACTCCAGGATATATCCAGACATGCAAACCCAGCCCTGAACCCAGTAAAACTAGAACAGCAAACACCACAAGTGCCTCACTGTGGCCTAGTCAGAACAAGGCTGTTCTGAAGATGAGGTTGTGTTTGAGGACGAGTGTGAGCATAAAGGGATTACTGCATAGAGGGGTCACTTCCTGACCAGGAAGGTCTTTGTGAAGAGAAGCATTGGAGGACCACAGCTTCTCAATGAACCTCTCCAGACATTAGGACCTAAACTTCACGTGCTGGGAGCTACACAGAGGTTTTGGTGCATCAACAGGAATCACCTGCTGACATCTAATAGCCTGCATAAAAACAGGCGGGAGTCAACAGGACTTTCCAAACTCATGATGCAGAAAAACATGCCTTCTGGAGTATCCCCAGTACCTGACTCTCAAGGAGTATCATTCTTCAGCCTTTTCTTTGCAAGCTCAGAACTTTGTAAGGAGACCTATGAAGCCAACTCAGTATCCCCACACACTGAGAGGATCTATCCATCTGCCTTCACTCATCTTTAAATATTCTTAAACAATCTGCTTCCCTTAGTGGTCTGTGTAGCACAGTATTATTTCCTTTCTTTCCCTGGTGTATCTCTTTATTTGTTTATTGAATTATCCTCTGAACTTGCTTCTGCTTCTTTTCAGAGACCTCCAAATTATTCTTCCTATTCTAATCTTCACCTTCCTTTCAGGCCCCATATTGACCTGCGCTGCCCTTTAATCCTACTGAGGCTTAACAACGATGAATTTAAATGGCAAACTCTTCCAACTATTTCTAGTTTTCTGTAGTAAAATTCTCCATGCACTCAAAGATCGCAATCACGATTCCTCTGGGTGTTTTACATTCCCTCCAAGTCAGCTGAGCAGAGGTCAAGAACATTTAGCCTTGCCTCTTCCAACTTTTCATTCCTCCCATGCCTTGTAAATCCAGAAGTGTTGTGGTTCTTCTTTGTCTGAAAGGATTTGCCTTCAGATCTTTCCTTTTGCTCTTATCTACAGCTTTAGCTACAGCTACCAGACCTTGGCTACTAGCCAAGTGGCACCATGCACAACTGCTTCTACTTCTCCACACCTTTGCTAGCAATCAGCACCCTCTCTTGCTCTCTCCTGAGTTTCAGCTGACTTGAGTCATTCAACTTCCATTTTCCTCTTATACTTCCTGTCATCTGAGTGCCATTTTCTTTTACGACTACAGTCTCAAAGGAGACTAGAAATAGGCCATAAACCATCATTTTTGGCATTTTGGTAGTTCCTTCAGGCCAAGTACTTGGCAAACAATAATTTAACCTTCAGCATGGATGTCCTGTCCACTTACGTCAAGTACAGCCTGCTGCAACATGAACTGACTTTCTGCTGCAGATATTTCAACCCTACGCGCTATGACAGGAGCTGGAAAATGCTTTCTCCATCATTTAATATACTGCTGCAGGGGCAAGAAGTCCCTGTTAGGACCCATCCATAAGAGTGTTTTTCAACCTTGAGAGTCTCTAAAGCCTGTTGAACTTAGAGTCTCCCTGTGCCATCCAGTGGAAATTACACTAGATTTGAAGGGGGGAGGGTTTAATAGTCTCTTGCTGGCTGGTAACAATCAGTGGGGCAGCTCATCAGAGCCAGAGAGATGGAGAGCTAGTAAGGGCTTTCAACTTGCTGCCCTGAGACATCATCAGGGCACTCTGAGGAGTTCAAGGAGAATTGGCACAGGAGGACAA
>NW_008619324.1:0-17812 GCF_000691845.1 Merops nubicus | reverse complement strand
TCTATGATTCTATGATTCTATTCTTTAAAAAAACTTTTCTTTGAAGGACAGACACCTAGGTTCTTCCCAAAGCCGGTAATTTAACTACTCTGGAAACCTCTCTAGCCATTTCTAGTTGGTGCTGAGTTTTTTTGGATTCACAGTAAACCCAGTATAAATGTTAAACTCTTTTCTTAAATGAGTTTTTGTTTTGTTAAATGTTAAACTCTAAATGTTAAATTCTTTTTGTAGATGTAAAGAGGTAAAGAAAAGAAAAACCACTCAGAGCAGAAGCACCGTAGAATCTTTAAGTGGCTTATTAGCTGAATATAACAGCATGAAAACCAGATCTGGTTAGTTCTGCACTCACCCAAAATTGATACTGAAATCAATGAAAACAGCTGTAGAACTCCATAAACAAAATAAATAAAATAATTAACAGGATGATCAGAAATAGCTGCAACTAGAAACCAAACTGAGCAGCAGCAGCACCACTGATGGCTCAAAGTGGTATAGAAGGAAGCAGAGTGTTTACTTGTAAAACTGCAATGTTACTTTCCTAGACTTGTTTAGAAGTAAAGGTTATAGCAATATGCAAAATTCTGTCCCTACAGGCATTTATAACTCACATCACACCTGCAGAGGTCACTGCACATAAAATGCTGATTCACTATGATCTTTATTACTTAAAACGTATTTATTATTTATACTTAAGTTTATCCAACATGAAAGTATGTAGCATTAACATCTATGCCCATATACACACAATAACCCACAAAACCAAACTGTAAATAAATAGTACCCCCTTGACAGCTACATTATAGAAATAGAGAGCAATGCAAATTTAGGAACAAGTTTAATAGTGCATTTTACAGCTCTACTCATTGTTTATCTTGCCTTCCAGAGCAATTCAGAAAATGTATCTTCATTGGTAATGGTACTCATAGTGACAGGAAAAGCTTGAAAAAAGTAGTCCTTTTTATTTTGGAACTTCAGGAGAAGAAAATCATAATGAAAATATTAAAAACTGAAAAAGCTAAGTACCGATGGGAAGAAAGAAATATCTCTGAAGTTCTGAAATGGAGATTTGTGCCAAGGATACCTACAGAAAGATTTTTATGTAGGTTGTTCTTCAGAAGGGGGGAAAAAAAAAAGAAAGACACACTTGGAATATGACTGAAGAAAATCTTTTCCTTCTCTCAAAACTAGAAATGGTGATTTGTAAATGAATAGGATAGCATAGCTCTGTGTGATTCTCAATGCACCTTTCCTGAAGCATAACCTCAGGGTAACAATGAAACTCATAAAAGAAGAGAATCAGTCGCATTGCCTAGAAAAGACTTTTGGCAAAAAAAAGGTAAGGACAGACTCTAGATACTGGCAGGTCATCCTATGCAGAGATATAAAACAGCTATGACTGAAGTCAGCTTCACTTGAATGTCTGAGCTTGCCTAAACCTTAATCAGCTAGCCCAAACAAGAACTGTGTTTCAGTGTAACATGTTGGTATATACTATTATTCTTATTTTATTAATTTGAAATGGACAGCTTTGTTTTAGCTGCATGCCATTTTAAATATATGTGTAAAGATTAGTGTCTGAATCAAGGTGGAGAGGACAGAGAAAAACATAGAATTACAGAAAGAGCTGGAAGCAAGAGAGCAGCAGAGCCACTGTTATGCAACTGTTCTACAGAACAAGTTTTGATTCTGCAGCCTGTTGCAAATGCAGGCAGCAGAGCAGAGGGGTGTGAGACTTGGATAGGTATTTTGGAGTAGAAGCAACATTTCCTGTTCTTTTCTAATGCTTGTCTCACTGTGCTATAAACTATTTATTAAAATAGATTAACCTCTTCCCGGAAGGAGTGCAACTACAGGTCCCAGCTACCATCACAACAGCCACTGAGTCTGACAAAAGAGTTCTCACAAAGACAGTATGAGGAATCAGCAGACTTTTCCCCCAGTGAAAGAGATACTGTGCAAAAACTGTTTTATTATTCTGTGTTCTTATAGAAGTATTCCAAACTGTTAAGTAGCTGTGATCCCCACCTGTATTCCCAGACTTTACAGAGTTGGGGCATCTCTATGTTTGCAGGATGCAGTGGATAAAGCCCTGTCTTGTACCTTGAGAAAAATGGATTTGTATTTTATCTGTCACAGCCTTTCCTCTGGTATTGGGAAAATGTCTGCCTTTTAGTGCTCCAGTTCCCACTTTGTAAAGCAGTGGAGGGAGTACTTCCCTACTTCAGTAGTGTGACATAAGGACAGAGACGTTAAAACCTCTGGGATGGACAGATACTCTATGAATGCATGCTATAAACATGTATGAGACAAAAAGATAGAGCTATAACCTCTTAGGCAAGTGAATGTCCATAGTAATTGACAGACACCAGCTAGTAAAAATACTGCATAAGCAGTGTGGAAATTCATAGTAACGGGCATAGGAGCAATCATGGGAAATACAAGGATATCTGACTACTCTAGATAAAAAGAGAAATATCACTGAATGACAGAGGTCAGATTAGAACAGTGGAAACATTGCCTTATCATTGCTCCATTTTTATTTATCTCTAGCTGGCCAGAGCTATTGGGCATCTGAGAGAATTTTCATGCTTTAAACTGTAGTTTAGGTAGTGAGTTTAGGTAGTGGTAGCAAAACCCATGGATTTTCTTTCTAATCTCTTTCTCTGGGGTAAAGATATCATCAGCTAAGTTGTTCATTCTCCATGTTTTTTATAGTATTTCAACTATAAAGTGCCAATTAGACATTTTAACAGAAAGGTTTGCTAGTTCTTAAAACAAACAAACCAACCTCCCAAAAACACAACCTCACTCCAAAACTGCCTGTACAATAAGATTCACTCATCATTACAGTGACAAAAAAAAAATCTATTCTAAAAAAGAGAAAATGAAATGTAGAGGAACTTCATATTTTGGCATCTTTCCAGGGATTCTGTTAGGCAGCTCTCCAATTTGAATTAAAATACTATACTCTTTATATGTTGTTAGTTGTTCTACTAGAATTGCACTCCTCAGTGCAGACTGCCTGGAAAACCATCTTCCTCCTCTGTGGAATGGATGATGGAGGCATATTTTGAATGGCTGCTTTTTAAATGTGAATATAATTAATTGAAAGGAGATAAAAGCATCAAGAAAGGATGAATGTAGCTGAATTCTACACCAGTTAAACCTGCTATGAAACTAATAATCAAGGATTTAAATTAAAAATATCAGACAGCTTCTGCATTCAATTTCCTGGAAATCAATGCTGTACTTCATTATATGATGAAAATTATAATCTTTCATCTTGTAATACCCACCATATAGCACTTTAAAAAAACATATTAGGTAAGTACCTTTAAAAAGATTTGATGCAATGGAAATGTTAAAAAACACTCTCAAAATTAATGAAAATCCATCTCAGTCTAAAAGAAAACAAAACTCCAGTCTGAACTTCAGAGACCTGAAGTAAACTCTGTCCTTGAGTCTTTTCCAGGTGTCTTTCACCATATTTTCTGCAAACATCCCAAAGTAATTTTCAAAATTCAGTTGCTCTAAGTACCTAATAATTTTCATGCTCATATAAGTGAGAAGAGTTCCTTTTGTTTTCAAAACATTTACTATTTAAAAGGCCTCTTGGAGTCTGACAGCTTCTCACTCAATTATCTGCAATGAAACTCCAGAGGACTGGTACACTTTTGTCTTTAGAACTCTGTCTTCTGAGAGTAGGAGACTTCCAAAAAAGTAATGTCCTGTACAAAACTTAGATGAATCAAAGACAAAATCTCTTAACTAGGATTGTTTCCTTTTTATGTCTTGACTAGTCCTCTGATCAACAGGGGTTCTTTTTCTCTTATTCTTCCCTGAAGCTGGCAGATTAGCTGTCTAGGTACCCTCTAATCTTGAAAGAATATTTTACACTTTCTTAAGAAGTTGGGTCAGGTTTTCTGAACACAAAAGAAATTTCCTTTTCATAATTTCCTTTAGATTAATTCTTTTGTACCTCAATGCCTTACGCCTAAATAAGTTCTAGTGAAAAGAGCAGATAAAAGTAGCCAAAATTTACTCAGAAAATTTCTATTAAAAAAAAATACTTTGTATGGTCTTTATTCTACAAAAATTTTAAAGTCAAGAGCCAAAAAAGCCAGAAAATGCCAGAGAAATTTACTTTGTTCTTTCACCTACTTCAGTACAGTCAAGACAGGTGTACTCTCGTATAATATTACACTGGAAGTGATTCTCTGACGTATTTACCCATGGCTCCACTGAACCTCAAGGGCTGGAGAGTCTGAGATCTGCTGAGATCTCTTGCAAGCTATCAAAATATTTATAAAAGGAGAAGTCAAAATCAAAATCCCAGCATAATAGAAGCCTGGACTAACTTTCTGGACTAATTATCAGGCAAAAAAAAGCAGACCAACTTTTATACTGATATTTAATACTCCATCTATAAGGTAACCAATAAGCTTAAAGAAAGAATTACTTTTTGACCATTGAAAGACTTAAGGTTTTCTTTCTTCACATTCTGTATGTGTGCAAGACATTACACTCTAAATTTGTCTTAGCTGAACCCCTACAGTTATGACATGGACCAGCTAGCTATTCTCTAACTTCTACTCTCTTCACACTCTCACCCCTTCCCAAAAAGTATTCTATATTCAGTTTCAAAACTAAACTGCTGAGCCTCTCCTGTTAAACATAAATGAAAGCACATTTAAATCCACAACATACTAAAATCTAATCTTTTAACACAACAGCAGCAAAAGCACTCTATTAAACAGCATACCTCCCTGTGAATTGAAATCTTTCAGCACATATTGTTTAAAGTCCAAAGGGCAGTCTTCAAATTACATCCCTACTGATTTTTCACAGCATCTGCCAGAATTGAGCAAAACTCTTCAATAAAATAGCAGTTAGTGAAGTTTACAAAGGTCATTCTTATGGAGATAGCATCCAGTAGTGAAAGGACAGACTATAATAAAAGTCCTGAACTCTACTCTTCTATGACATCCAAATTGTTAACAGTAATCTTTCAAAAGAATTTTTAAGATAAAAAGTTGTAAAAAAACAGGCTCTTGCTCCAGATATTTCTGAACATGGAGACATTTCAGAAAGCACTGAAAAGATCTGAAAGAGGATTACTGGAAAGGTGACCAGGACAATGGATCTTTTTAGGAAGGTGAGCTTCAATAAACAGCAAGAATCCCTCAACCAAACTATTTAGTATAAAATTCTATAACGAAAATTATGTTAATGATATTGAATACTTATCATGGAAAGTGCTAAGGTGAATTCATGCTGTTATTCGTGGCATGGAAAGCATTTAATGAAAATGCCCCTATGCAGTAGTTACTATACTGTAAAATACCAGTGCTTCATTTAATATCAATTTATCTGGCACAATGAAAATGAAAACATGAATGAAACTTTGGGTTCATTTAGGGTCAAGGTGGATTTTCCAGTACTGTAATAGTCTTAATTCATGTTATGATTTAGAATTTTATCACAGTCTCAAAAATAGTTCTGCAATACTCATTTTGAAGGTTTCCTAGCACTCATTTAAGATTTCTATTTTTATTCGGTACTTTTTTGTCTTCATATTTTTGGTTGTGTGTTTTGCTCTTCAAAGTCTTTTTCTTATTGCTATATAATTCTATACTGTAATATAATTTTAGTAATTTTCTTTTTAAATTTACTCAATCACAAACCGAAGACACAAATTCTCACAGAGATCTCTTTTTACAGTTGGCCACCATTACTAACTAGCCATAGGAGTGTGCTGTTTCTCCATTGCTTTGTCTCCTTAATTTGGAGGTGTCTGGGGATCCTAAACTATGATCAAGATTTTCCTCCCCATTTTTCACCAAGATAAGAATTAGTAATAAATGCTTGTTTCTTGATATTTCCTGAGGCGATGACCACTAATATTGTAGTCGCTATTATTTGATGACTCAGATATAATTATTTTCTAACATACTCATCTGATTTGTTTTCAACAGAAGGCAGACTTCCTATGTGACTAATTTTTAATGAACAGCCCAAATAATAAAATAAGTAAGGATTAAGGAAGTACTTTGTTAAAAGTTTGGCCTTACTGAGCATTTGTTATATTTAGCTGTAGGCAGAGCTTTGCATAATGACAACTTTGTGAGACGCTATCATCTCCTTGATCTTGTATTGTTCATATTTTCTGAATCTTTTTGATCTTTCTGATTGAAAATATAAGGGTAGAGTGCTTCTCTTACTGTGACTTGAAAGTACTGGACGAGAACACCCACTTATTCCTCTCACAAGTTCAAGAACTTCTTTATAAAATTAAAATCCGCAAATAAAATAGATATTCTGTCCTCTCTGTTAAAGACATACACACTATACAGTGCTTAATTTCTGGAATTCTACTATTTAGGTAAATTACTATTCCGTCAACATTCTCTTTTATTGCTTGCCATTAATAGATGTCTCTTTCTTTGTTCTGTTTTAACTTTTCCAGTGGGTACATCTACATCTGGATTACCTCTGATTTATTAAGCAGTACTGAAGGTTTTACTGAAACAGAATTTTCTATTAATGTTGAAATACAACCTCTGTGGTCACACACTTCCTGGTTTTGATCTGGCCTGCAAATAATAAAATTCAAATCAACTTGTGTCACAATATCTTCAAGTTGACAGAAACAAATAAATTCTGGAGATTTTACACTAAGAATAGCACAGTTACTGAAAAGTGTTTCCTAAAAGTATAATTTCCAATTTTAAGTAATTTACTTCAGTCTTGTTAGGCTCGCTTTCTAGTTCACATTCAGCAAAGATTTTAGTAAATACAGTGACCGAATATGTGAAAAAATTAATCATTCTCTTGCTGGCATTAGTGGTATTTGCAGAAAGAAAATGTTTTTTTTTAAACACATCTGTCCCAGAAATGTGAGTTTAAGAGGCTTGTTATCTTCAAAAGATAAGTAAATATAATACCTCTTTATTTATATAGCTAACAATTTTGTTACTTGATTTACAATTAAAATTACCAGAAGTCTATGTTGAGTATTAGTAATATTGTATTCAGCAAGTGAATATTACATTGAAAGAGCATAGATACACACTACAGACCCTCACATTCATTATTATCCATGGCAAACTACTGAATCAAGGAACAAACTGAGGAATATAATTATGTGCACTTGAACTACATGTTAGCAAACAAAACATCCTGCCAGTGGCATGTTTTGAAACAGAATCAGTATCCTGCTTTACAATCTCCCGTGACAGCCAACGTACAAAGCTGTTACTAAAATGTTCAAGGTCTTTATTTACTTAATTGTATTTATAGCATTGTTGAGCTTTAACTCAAAATGATGATGCAGAAGATTATTGCTTATGGCCCCAAATGATCATCTGATCTGAAAAGCTGTGCAGAACATAGAAGGAGTTTGTGTGTCTATGTGCTTTCTAAATAACTATCTACATTTTAAATGCAACACAGAAAATTATGACATAAGTACAACTAAGGTGAAGTACCAAATGGTTTCTCAGAATGGAGATAAAAATATTTCCTGAGAAGCCCCTTTATAGACAGCAGTCTCAGGTAGGAGTCTGACTTCATACACTTTAAGAACTTTGTGCCTGGCAGGCTGACCAGAATGTACAATGATCATTTCTTTTCATGTCTTCCTTCTCTTTATTAAATGAGTTCATATATATATTTTTTTCCCAGCAACTATAAAGGAAGCAGAAGCAAAATTTATTTTTAATAATTCCTCTACTGAGCTTGAGTACAGGCACTTTCTTATTTCAAATAAAACAAGTGCCTGGAAAATAAATCAAATTAGGTCAATAAGGGAAATTAATCTTAGGACTCAGTTATTAAAAATGTTAAGCATAAGAAATGTTTTCTTTTACTATAAATAATTATTCCATCAGGAAAATGAACTTAAAATTGGTTCTTACTAGGGCTAGCATAATGGTCTCCTGAAATGTTTTCTCACCAAAAATTCTGGCCAAATCATTCTGTCAAATGGCCAAAATCAAACTGTCTTTAAAATGCAAAAAATGCCACTCAGAGAGCATGGCTCTGGAACTGCAGTTTCCGTGCTGTTCTTGGCTTTACAGTTTTCTATGGCTTGGTTAATGTTGTTTGATAACATCCTGATATGCACATATGACAGATTAACTGCTGCACCCTCTCACATACTACTTTAAACTTTTAATTAACATGGAGATACTAAGTTGCAATACACAACTGAAATACTCCAAAACAGACTGTGTGTGTTGACTCAGGGCTACTTGTCATGTAAGGCATTAAGTAGATTCCACTAGGGATGTTGAAGTGATTGACAACATCCTAACTTTAAAAAGATATAGATTAATTCAGTTATGCTCTCTGGGGTCTAATGGTTTGATAAACTGATGATGCTACACAAAGCTCAGACAAAAGGTAATTGCCTCTTTGTATTTTTAATATATGTCAGCAATTACATGTTAAGTAATGTACCAGTAACAATCAATCCTGTTCTCCCAGGCTTAATATGACCAGGTATTACCCTGCACAAGATTCTTTTTGCTCTCAAAGGCTGAAAATTTGCTTTGTATCAAACTGAGAGGCTTGTTCTCTCCTGCTAATATACTGTGGTCTGTACAAATCCCTGATATGTCCACTATTATTAGGGGGTGTAGCTATCATGTGCAAGAGAAGGAAATACTAGAACTGAATTAATTAATCCCTGGAAAAATATTAGTAATGTTGTCTACTGCATAATTTTGTTTCGCACACAACCAAACTCCACTTGAACTGTGCAATGAACATGTCATTATGAGGAAACAATTTGTACAATCCCTTAGTATCACAGGTTTGAAACAAGGTAATTTCTTCTGGATTAAACATTTTTTCTCTTATAGGGTATTGGAGCTCCACTTTATGCTCAAGGCAGGAAAAGTTTTCTTCAATGCAAATTGATGTAATGACAAGTTTCCTGACAATACTAAGCTGGGTGGTGCAGTTGATGTGCCAATGGGACAGGAGGCCATCCAGAGGAACCTGGACAGGCTGGAAAGGTGGGCTCAGGGGAACCTCATGAGGTCCAACAAGACCAAGTGCAGGGTCCTGCACCTGGGTTGGGCCAATCAGAATTACCAATACAGGCTGGGAGAGGTCATGCTTGAGAGCAGTCCAATGGAAAAAGACTTGGGGGTACTAGCAAATGAGAAGCTGCACATGAGCCACTAATGCACAATGGCAGCCCAGAAGGCCAATCAAGTCCTGGGCTGCATCAAAAGAAGTGTGGCCAGCAGGTTGAGAGAGGTGATTCTGCCGCTCTTCTCTGCCCTGGTGAGACCTCACCTGGAGTGCTGTGTCTGGCTCTGGAGACCCCAACACAAGAAGGACATGGACCTGTTGGAGCATGTTCAGAGAAGAGCGACAAAAATGATTGAAGGGCTGGAGCACCTCTCCTATGAGGACAGGCTGAGGGAACTGGGGTCGTTCAGCCTGGAGAAGAGGATGCTCTGGAGAGACCTTATAACAACCTTCCAATACCTGAGAAGGGCCTACAAGAAAGCAGGGGAGGGACTCTTCACTAGGGTTTGTAGTGACAGGATGACGGGTAATGGCTCTAAGCTAGAAAAGGGGAGATTTAGGTTAGATGTTAGGAAAAAGTTCTTTAATATGAGAGTGATATATCACTGGAATAGGTTGCCCAGAGAGGTGGTGGAGGCCCCATCCCTGGAGACATTCAAGATCAGGCTTGATGAAGCTCTGATCAGCTTCACCTAGTTGGAGATCTCCCTTCTTATTGCAGGGGGATTGGACTAGATGACCTTTGGAGGTCCCTTCCAGCCCAGACATCCTATGATTCTATGACATTAGTGGGCAAGGGGAGAGCTATGGATGTCATCTATCTGGACTTCTGTAGGGCCTTTGACTTAGTCCCCCACAACTTCCTTCTCTCTAAATTAGAGAAACATGGATTTGATGGGTGTACTGTTTGATGGATAAAGGATTGGTTGGTGGTTGCAACCAGAGCATAACGGTCAACAGCTCAATGTCCAGATGGTGCTTGGTGACAAATGGTGTCCCCCAGGGTCGGTACTGAAGCCAGTGCTGTTTACTGCCTTCATCCATGACACAGATTGTGATATCGAGTGCACTCTCAGCAAGTTTATAGATGACTCCAAGCTGAGAGGTGCAGCTGACATGCCAGAAGGATGGGACTTCATATAGAGGGACTTGGACAAGCTTAAGAATTGGGCCTGTGTGAACCTCATGAGGTTCAACAAGGCCAAGTGCAAGGTCCCACACCTGGGTTGAGGCAGTTCTCCATATTAATAAAGGCTGTGAGACTATGTGATTGAGCCTGGCTGAGAAGAACTTTGGGATACTGGTGGAGAAAAAGCTGGAAGTTACTTGACAATGTGCGCTTGCAGCCCAGAATGCCAACCATGTCCTGGGCTGCATCAAAAGAAGCGTGACCAGCAGGTTGAGAGAGGTGATCCTGCTGCTCTACTCTGCTCTGGTGAGACCTCACCTGGAGTATTGTGTCCAGCTCTGGAGCCCCCAGCAGAAGGAGGACATGAACCTGCTGGAGTGGGTCCATGAGCAGAGCCACAAAAATAGAGGCCTGGAACACCCTTCCTATGAAGACAGGCTAGAGAGTCGAAGTTGTTCAGACTGGAGAAGAGGTTTTTCTTATTATTGCAGCCTTTTAATACCTAAAGGATGTTTATAAGAAAGATGAGGACAGTCTTTTTAGCAGGGCCTGTTGCAATAGGAAAAGGTGCAATTGTTTTAAACTGAGAGTAGATTTAGACTAGGCAGAAGAAAGACATAAAAATTACAGACTTGTACAAAAGAAGAAAAGAATAATTAAAAAAAGAAGAAAGAATAAAAATTACACACTTGTACAAAAACTCAATATTTGGTGGAACTAATTATAGAAGAAGTAAATATAACAGATCTAGAGGTACAAATAAGCAGTATAAATTACAGTGGAACCTACCTCCCAGACAAGATTTTCCTAAAATTCTTATATTTCAGAATTCACTTCAAAATTTTTCTGTTTATGTCACTATCAAGCTCCACTAGACATTCCTTTACCTTCTTCCCATGGCAGCAAAGAAAAAAAAGTACATATGAAGATATGAAATGCTATTGGTCATATAGACCTTGAGGGACACCACCTGTTACTGGTTTCCACTTGGACATTTAGCCAGTAAGTCTAACTCTGTGGATGCGACCATTCAGCCACTTCCTTATCCATCTAACAGCCCATCAGTGAAACTCATATCTCTCCCATTTAGTGGCCAGAATGTTGTGAGGAACCACATCCAAAGCCTTATAGAAATCTAGACTGATTATATATATATATAGATCTTCCTTTGTTTACTGATGCAGATACTTCATTGTAGAAGGTCACTAAATCAGTCATGTGACTAATAATCCATAGTACAGTGAGGGATATGCAGTGAGCATATCAACACAGCTGGAATACCTCTATAGAAGGAATGTGGCGAAACAGCCTCCAGGCAGAGCCCTACCCAGGTGAAGAGCACTGCTTCTTTCTAGAACCCTTAATAATTTGCATTGGCACCACATCTTAGGCATTTGTATTAATGGATCCTATGGTAGCACTGGTAAAAAACACATTTACATCCCAGTCATTACACTCCCTTACCTTTGTTCCTACTGAAATCCTTATTCTCTGTTTCAGTAGAGCACGGTTAAGCAGTTCTTTTATAATTGTTTTCAGCAAAAAGCCTGACATAATTATTATCTTTTGAAAAGATATCTTTGAAAAGACACTTGTTAACACCCTCAGAACAGATGTTTCACCTCCTGCATCAATTGCTCATTTATTGGTTAATAGTTTAGGTTTACAAGCCAAAAATAAATATGTTCCTGTCAAACCTATATTAAGATTAACTCCTCTAATGATATTAAACTTCAATTTCCTGTCCCCTTTGTCCACCATAACTCCTGCATGCCATGTAATTTGAACTATTTTCCAAGCCTGAAATCAGTCACCTTTTCCCCTCATCCAATTCTAAACTTCCCTGTGACTCTTGTGAGTTCAAGGACACACTTTCACTTCTCATGTCCCATCTGTCTTAAAATTATTTCCTCTTTTTCCTAAGTCAATGAATCATTTCTTTAAATCGCACCTTAATACCTCCCTGCTCTCTTTAATCTATGATTCACAACCTCTGGAAAACATTTTTTGTGACATTCTTTATGAAGTCTATAGAGTAAAAAGGAAATTTATTGTAGTCTTGTTGAAGCCATCTATACCTGAGGTTCTAATGTGACTGTGGATTAAGGGTCCTATAGAGTTGTGTTCTTGCCTTTGAATTCATCTTTACTCCTGATATTAGATGACACCACTAATTTTTGCCCAGATTCAACTGGGGCTGTTCTGGGCCCATCAGAACTGAACAAATGGATGCAGTTCCCTTATGTCTCCTTCCAGTGATGAGTACTATTTCCCCCACTCTGACTTTAGATACTCTCCAAAGAGAGCAGAGTAGAAATGAAAAGAAAATCATGGCACTCCTCTGTTGGTCCAGATGAATGAAAGATGAAAGCTTCACATGACATATTCAGGTGTCTACTATAAAATATGAGCAACACAAAAAATCTGATCTTACATTGGTTCTATCCAATTCAATGAGAGGACACAGGGAGGCAAACTCACAAAGCCAGGTGAACTGCAGAATGAGGGTGAGCTCTAAGAAAAGATGTGTGAAAATTATAGGACAGCATGGCACAAATCATATAATCCAGAAACTTATGTGAGTGGTACCTATTTATAAGGCTTATATTCCTCCCCATTCACAACTCCCTCACCACTGTAGCAGCTAATTTCATGTACTGCTGTTGAAAAAAAAATTTAAATCTAACTTTTTCTTTTAGCTCAGCTAAACATTTTATGCTCATGCTCATTTTTATGCCTTCAAATAGTCCTGGGATTGAACTTTCTACTCTTCCTATTTAAGTGATATTTGCTTGATTTTTTGGGGGGAGAGTGGAGGTGGTTGTTGTTTTGTGTTTGTCTGGGTGGTTGTTGTTGTTGTTGGTATTGTTTTTTGTTCAAGTTGTTTTGTTCTAACTTGATTTTCAAGCATTTTGTACTGGTCAAAGCACTAGAAACGGAAGAAGAAAACTCTAGTTCACATTCATATGACTCTCAGAGTTGTAACTTGACTGAAACAGTCTACTTAAGGCTTGCAATATATTTTTCAGTGTTGATAATACATGTTTTGGAAATCACTGAATATTGTGCATGCATAAACACATGCATTCTTCTTCAACTTGGACTATCATGTCAAGGATGGATAACAGATAGACACTCCAGCAATGATGGTTAAAAACTATAATAAACAACTATAATAAATCCTGACTCAGTTGGGGAGGTTCAGTTTATCTATTAAAGTTAACGTTTATTCTAGGTCTAAATCCCTGTAATTCTGAGGATGCTGTAATTTTTTAAAGCAGCTTCATTTCTTTAAAGTTCATATTTTCATGTGATCATAGTGACTTTCAGCTTTTGTAGGTTACCACTTCATTATTGCAAGTGTCTCAAAAACATAATAAGGAAATATGAAATATTACAGAAAAACATTGAACCAAGATACGATTTCCATTTGATTTATAACCAGCAGAGTTTGGAATGCCTTTTTTTTTTTTTTTTTTTTTTAACATGCACAGCAAAATAAGTAAAATTTTTTAAGAAAAATAATTAAATACTCACTCCTGTGATGTAGCGAGGTCTATACTGGACGGTTCCAAACAAACCAAGTATGACTATAATAATGTGTATAAAATTTGCCAGGATGGGTGCCCACTGATAACCAAGGAAGTCAAATATCTGCCTCTCAAGCACAGAAACCTATGATTAAAAAGCAAAAGCATAAATAGATTAGAACAAAACAGAAAACATCTCTTAGGGCATTTCCCCTTCCCATACCCCAGGTAATTGCCCCAAGTTAACAAAAGACTTCATTCAGCAGTAAATGAGTTTGTAATGTTTCACCTTATTTTAATGAAAGCTGCATTTCTCATCGACAGTTTAGTGACACAAGTCTGCACCACCTCTGTACTTGTGTATCTACCCCACATTTGTCATAGGCAGATTTGCTATTACACTTTCCTTTGTCACGCCAAGGAACCAGCCAGTGGGGTGCAGATGGGGACTGCTGGGTAAGTGAAATGGCAGCATTCTGGTAGGTTGTGCAGAGATATAACACTGTGGAAAATGCAGCAGCTCTTCCTTAGAAAATCAGACTACCACAGCAAAGTGCATCACAGATTTATTGAACAGAAAATATAGGACAGAACTAGATCTTTATTTCCAGTTTCTAAAAGGACAGAACTAGATATTTATTCCCACTTTCTGACGAGAAGAAGGTGGACAAAATAAGAATGACCCACAAAAAAACACAAAAATTATATGGACCTGATACATGCAGTTACTTAAATCTCATTGGATCTGTGCTTCTAAAGGGAGAAAAGTGAATGATAGGACAAAGTACTGACAAACTCTATTAAAAACAGTATTACATAGCTTCCTTCTCTTCCACAGATGCCAGAATCACACAGGATTTCCTTCCATAACAATCAAAAATACAGACCTGATTTTGAAAGGCTTTTTTTTTCCCTTTACTTCAAAAACTTAAATTTTCAGTTAGACAACTGCACTTTTTTCTCCAAATCACATCCACCAGCTTCAAATGTTTAATGGTGTTTCAAGGACATTACAGAGAGAAAGAAGAGGACTGACAAAGAAATATTAACCTTTAAAGTCTAGGAATAGATAAAGAATTGTGACGGAGAATAAGCGGGAGACAGACACCATCCTATGATGACCGGAAAGCCTCGTTTATTGAAAATTAGAAGGCATCTTTTATATTGTTCTTAATTAGCTCATACATATTGCAAAAGTGAAGCTCACCATTGGTTACAGATTACATGTCAACCCCTCTTATGTTTATCTTTTGTGTTTAGTCTTGTGGTTAGTAGTTCTTTATCTTAGTGTTCCAGTTCCTTTTACTCATCCCATTATCCTACAATAGTTGTACCCCAGGTTATCTTGACCTGGAGTTTGTTTTACTAAACTTCAACCAGCTGCACTTTATCATGTCCCTTTGCTGTTAGCCACTCTGTGGCTAAGCTCTCCACACTTCCCCCGGGTTTTTTTTTGTTTTGTTTGTTTGTTTGTTTGTTTGTTTGTTTTTTTATGGGCTAACAATGTTTGGTTTGAAATTGATTGTATCGTTTTTGTTATTATATTTTGTAGATATGTATAAAAGTAGGGAATATATAACATTAGACATAAAAATACCAGGTTAATTATAATTATAGTTTGTAGTATTTTTTTTAGTCAGTTTTTTAAGTCCCCACCTGTGGAGAAGGTTATTTAATTATTTTCATTTATCGTGTATTTGTAGTTTCTGTATCTTTTGTTTTAACAGTTGAATGTTTTTATGAATGGATTCTGAGTGGTCAGAGAGGTTCATGTAGTACATACCATTGAAATTATTATAATCATGACTATGAGTAAGGAGTAAAAAATTAATTGTAGTGGCGGTGTTGTAATGTAGTATGTTTTTCATTATTCTGATCTTGTAATATTTTTGATAACATTTTAGAGGTTAGATTGAATTGTTTGGTACTTTAACATATAAACTGTTTTAGGTTCTTGGTATTGATAGTTGTTATTCTGTTTTGTAAATCACAAATTTATAATTTCCTTTTCTTTTTTCTAGACAATCAGTATTCTTTAGATGTTTTTATTTTTCTAGTCCGTCTTTATAAATGTCCAATTTGATTAGGGCCCATTTTCAGGGAGAGTCGGGAGGGTTCTTTTTCAATTAGGAAATTCTGTGAAGTGCGTTTATTTCATAGATAGATGTTCCTTTCTTCCTGTAAGTGGTTTTAGTCTTTATCCTCAAATGGGACATTTGATCTTTGACTATTTAATGTGGGATATTTGAGGCTCATTTATTTTATGGTTTTCTCTGCAAGGTCGGCCATACTCTGGAGTAAAGTAAAAGGCAAATTTATTATTTCTCCTAGTATTTTAAGTATGGTATATTGAATTACATTTATATTTATTAATAGTTTGTTAAATATTGCTAGTGTATCATTTGCCTGTTTTGTTCATGTTGTTCACAGTAGGGTTCTTTGTAGTAGAGATATAAGATATGGCAATATCACTAACACAGCTATAAAATTAATAATTCAGTTTTTATCAAAGTTAGTAATTATTTTGATAGTTTCTTGTTCAGTTTTATATAGTTATCTTACTATACTTAACACACAACTGGTTATAAATTTTATTTAAATATAGTTTTTAATTATTACTATATGAAGTGGTATATTCCTGGCGATATTGTAAATAATATGAATAACAAATTGGACACAGGTTAGTGCTTGCTGCGGTCTGACTAATATATTAAGGGAATTTATATATACACATATATATACACACAGTTCAGAGGCTGGCTGTTAGGTCATCTTGATTGTGTAGTTGTTAATCTTTCTTTGAGAATGTTGTAATTAAGTTTTGTTGTTTTTGTTTTTAGTTTTTAGCTTATTTGTTAACAATTCTACTTGTTTTTGTCTAAGTTCCCTAGTTAGGCTTTCTGAATATTTTTATCGGTGGATTTTCACGATACCAGTGTCTTCAGATTTTGTGTGCTGTTTCACACCTCAGCCATCCCAGTTTAGTTTGTTAAGTTTTTGTATTCAAACATTTAATTTTGTAAACCATTTATTAAAATAGTCTCAAGAATGGTATTTTACTCTCATCAGGAATTGTATAAAATGTTTGATGTGTTAGTTGAGAGGATACTTGTCATATTTCTGGAGGGTAAAGTGTCTGTACTGTTTTTATAGTATAATTATCCCTGTCTGTAAGTATATCTGGATTAATTTTATCCAATGGATCCCCTGTCTGCCGTGGTTTTTGATATTTTATTGTTGCTAGTCTGTCTCATTCTGTTTCCCACAGTAAAAGCTGCAATAAGGTTAATAACCTGTTCAGATTTTGGCAATTATGTGGAATTAGATATATGTTTATATGTGTTTAGTTGGCTTAGATCAAATCCCATATTGTGTGACTGTACTTTCCACTTGTCGTAATAATTTCCAATTATGAGGGTATCATTCTTGTACGCCCGTAATTTCATTTGTTATTACTGCACAAGTTAGTACACTTGTAGTATGTTAATCCTTTTTTCTTATGCATCCTGATTACTGTATTCCGATTCCCGAGGATCCCAGATCACCCCTTAATTTCCTCCTCAGTCCCTTTCGGCGCACAGGGAAGGGTTTTTTCTGATCTTTTTCCACTTGTAAACGTCGGTCAGTATTACGGGCTGTGTTATGGGCACGGGCTGTTTCACGGTTGGGAGAAGGTGATCTCGGTGGCTTTGGCAATGTTGATGGTCTCGCAGGGCTGGAGGGAGTCGGGTTTTTCGTCGTTAGTTGCTTTAGGTGTAGGATTACAATGTTTCAATTTTCAGGCAGAGTGTTGTATTTTATTTAAAATCATGTTGATAATGAAGTTCCTTTTAGAAGAGCATATAGGAGTTTTTCTCACTGTGGGTTCTGGTTCAGTCTGATTACCACAGAGAATACTTGTGAAAGTTTTAACAGTCTCGTTGGCTGTCGTTCATTTGTAAATAGTAGTCCATCGGTCAGGGGAACTGGAGGGAGATGTAGATTAGGCTCTTCTTCTGGGTCAGGTTCCTAGGGGTCTTTTCCTGGGCTTCCCTTTACAGCACCGACCCGTTTTTTCTTAAGACTTTGTTGAGATTTTGCACCTCCCACGGCAGCAGTCAGTTCTTTTTTA